>NC_061119.1:193438987-193439542 GCF_002878395.1 Capsicum annuum | reverse complement strand
CTGATTTGTAGCTATAGACTTCAGTTTATCTTCATTAGTCTTTAGCTACAAATCAGCTAACTCAGCAGTGTGCAGAGCTATATCGATCGGAAGACATTAAAGTTCCAGAGCTAGAAGGAGACGATGGGACACTCCATAAAATCCATAACATTTATCAATCTACTACTGCAGGTACAAGCAAAGGAGTTAGTAGACAAAGATATCAGAACATGAATATGAATAAGATATTTGAGAAACCATTTGTACCAAAAATGCAAAAAGATCCCTTGTTCATACCCCCACAAATTACACATACCGAGATAGTCTGAACCAAGATAAAAAAGTTTACAACCATACAACCCAAAAATACATAGAAAATATCTATAGAGTACAAACTTTCCTAAACCTTAACCCCAGAGCTACAAATATCAAAGAACCAAACACAAATTATATAACCCAAAAATTACAAGGTTATAACAAGCTAATTGCACTACCCAAAACCAACCCAAGCCTAGTGAAAACTTGTTTTGACTATAGATTATTAAATACCATATACACCCAAGACGGAGAAGAACT
>NC_061119.1:193299222-193438887 GCF_002878395.1 Capsicum annuum | reverse complement strand
TTTACAACTATACAGCCCAAAAATACATAGAAAATATCTATAGAGTAGAAACTTTCCTAAACCTTAACCCCAGAGCTACAAATATCAAAGAACCAAACACAAATTATATAACCCAAAAATTACAAGGTTATAACAAGCTAATTGCACTACCCAAAACCAACCCAAGCCTAGTGAAAACTTGTTTTGACTATAGATTATTAAATACCATATACACCCAAGACGGAGAAGAACTAACAGCTATGGAAGAATTAAATAAAATATTCACCACCTATAAAAGGATAACAAAAGGAAATCTATTTTATATAAAGTGTTATATTGTACCAGCAGAGATATTATACGACGAAATAAAACCAGTTATACAAGTTGTAAAAATAGGGTTAACCAGTGATATGATTATACCGGAAGATATTACGCAGCAGCCAAAGATACCCAGAATTGAGATACCTGATTTCTATGCAAATAAACGACTCATTGGACTAGCTACAATTATTCAAGAATTAGCAAATAATTATACTAATGGAAACCCAATATGGAGCTATTATTCGAGAGACCATCAGATGATTTATTCAAATTCAAAAGAACTACGACAAGCAGATATGGAAGATGTTAGGCAATGGATAATGACATTACTTAACCCAAAAAAATAATATACTGCAAGAGCAATTAAGAAAGGATTTATTTCAGACGGATTATTGACAAGATATTGTAAGATAATTGGACACAAATATCCAGACCATCAATGTTCAAGATGTAACAGAGAAGATAATATTATTCCAGAAGTTCACCTAGAATAAAAGAATCAAGAAGATGAGCATACCAGCTGGAAAGATAAGATAAGAAGCAATAATGGAGATAGGGAAAAGCAGCAGATACGACAACAAGAAGATATCAACGGAGTAATAATAGAAGACAAGATATAAAATCTTACGTAAAATTGTTGTATAGAATTATTGTATGCACTTTAGCTTTTTTTTAGCCTTTTTGACTTGTTTAAGGCTATAGCACTAATTTTTAAGCCTTTTTAGCCTTTAAGGCTATGACACTTATTTTTGTCTCTTAAGGAGACTTTTAGAATTTTTAGGAAACGTGTAAATAATGTAAACTTTTTGTAAAGAATTCATTCTATAAATGAAAGGAACCGAATGCATTGCAAAGCAAGCCTTCATGTGTTGAAGCAATACTCTCTCCTGTCCACAATAAATATTTTGCTCAGTTAATTAAAAAACAGATATATTTCAATGGAAAAAACTATGGAGGAACAAACTTCAGAAATATCAAAACTACCCGAACAGGTATATTTATTTATGATTATGAATAACTAAATTCATAATTCCCAACAATCATGATATGATAAAATAAATTCATATTAGTTACTTTACAGTAGAATTATTCGAAGAATAATATGTTAAGAAGTTTATTAGCAAAGTGGAAACGGAGAAAAATCCCTAAGAACTATGTCATCCTAAAGGTGAAACCAATAAGGCAAGAAGCCGTGGTGGGGAGTAACCAGAGTAGAGGCGCTGTTTAAGGAAAAAGTATTCAAATTACCATGCTAATAGTGATCGAAGAACATGTTATTTAAGGATAATCTATTATATAGTAATCTAAGATGACCATATTTTGTTATGTACATGGTTGAAGGAAATATTTTGAAAATAGCAATTTTATGAAAATGAATAATTATTTATCTGACGTGATGGTAGATAAATTTAAAATACTTATTTTGTATGCACTTAAAGATATAAAAGTAGTAGATATAAGAAAAATCATATTAGAAAAAACATTTGGTAAATATTATATGACTAGAGTAAATTACATATCATACCTACCTAACTACTCTTACAAATACTTATCATGATAAATTACATATATCTAGAAATTTTGAAAAAAGATATGAGAAACACACAGTTAATAGAAAAACAGATGAAACTAAATTTAGACAAATACATGGAAACTAAAGAGATAAAATATATAGAATTTCTTAATAAAAATATGCAAGAACTACTAAGGCTAAAACAAACAACTACCAAATATTATAATAAAATATTTAATCAATTTTAAAAGATAGATCATCTTAAAGTCTTAATCTTATATATACTTAGAGATATAGAAATTATAGATATTAAGAGAATAATATTAGAGAAAGTATTAGACTATGAAATTGAAACCATAAATTGGATAGAACGGTTATACCTAGATAATTACCCAGAAGGATATTATTCAGATTAAGAGATGTTAGAATATATTAGAAAAACTAGAGAAAATCAAGATAATCTAAATAAAGAAATTAATTATAGAAATCGAATTAGAAAAATAATGGAAAATCTAAAAGAAAAATTAATATGGATAGAAGAAACCTTTAAAAATTTAGAAAGAAGTACATGTAATAGTTTATATAATTTAAAAACTTCGCTACGAGAAGAACAACACAAGATAATAAATAACATTGAAAATCTACAATTAGATATACATTACAGTACAATTAGAATAAATTATTATACAGAAATCTGTAACTCTACAATTACTACAGGATAAAATAATAAACCATACAAATTAATGATTACATCTTGCGAAAAGAATAAATCATTAAAAGATATTGAAACAAAATTTAAGAAATATCCACGCACAAAGAAAAATAGATTCATCATACATATAATAAATCTATTTCATAAGTTAGTTATCCACATAGATCTGCACCCCCCTACAAAGGTAGTATGTTAGCATTGTACCCATTTTTTAATTCACTTAAATACTCTTATTATTTGGTGCCAACACATTAAATGAAGGAACCTTTTTGTCTTTCACCAAAATCTCTCGTTTCTTCTCATTTTCAAATAGACATCAGCTTTAAAAACTTTTGCAGCCTTCATTTGTGTCCACTTTTTTCGGCTTCATGTGTGTCTATTCTTCTTCTTATTTTCTCATATAAAGTTCCAAATATTTTTAAGTTTATAAACTCAACAACCAAAATTTAAGTTAATTCTAATTAATTTCATTGTTATAATTTGAAAAACGAAAAGCTACGTCAGATCTAATCAATTTCATTATTATTATAGTAAAAATTATAAACTCAACGATTAAAAGCTAAATCAAATTTGACCATTTTCATCGGTCACTGTAAATCCAACAATCAAACATTAAGTTATGTTAATCTATCTCACTATTGTAATTTGAAATTGCAAACACAGCAATCAAAATTTAAACAAAGAAGATCTTACAACTTTTCCTAGTCTATTTCACTTTTAAACTCCCGCTATGCTTGAGGTCTGAGGAAGGGTTGAACCACAAATGTGTATTGTACGGACCTTACAAAGCTATACATTTAAGGCAAACATAATTTTTTCTTTGTAAAGATACAATCATTAGCTGATTAATGACCATTTTTATTTTTTAATAGAAGAATTAGAGCCCAAAAGAATTAATCAAAGATCTTAAGAATATTTTTAACTGGCAGCTCATTACTCTATTGCATTCTCAAACTATTTGCAGCATATGCAGACCGAATTAATATAATTTGTTGTAAATACTGAACATGGATATGTTTCACCCATAAACATATGGCTCAAGACAAAAAAGATTAGATTGAAATAGGCTAGCCTTCACTATCATGTATTTGCTTTCTTCCTGCCGATTGATGCCGGAGCAGTGTGCAATTCGAAATTTGGAAAAGCTAACAGATGGTTACTAGTTTCAAGTGCTATAGAGAAAATAAAATATGGTGTTGCAGTATAGCAAACGAGTATAGTAGGACTAATTGATAAAAAATCATAGCAGTACATATTTGAAAGAACGCCTAAATACCATATTTGCATAATATTGCAAGACCCATCCGTATATTGGCTCACAAACTGCGCAACCTTGAAAACACTAACGCGGAATACCAAGGATGCATATCATAGTATTTTAAATAGTAGCATAGCAAAATTTATTCCAGAAACGATAGCTCAAGCACATATAAGACACACAATGTCACCAAAGCAAAACCAGAAAAATCTTAAAAACATCTTTCAACCAAAGGATCGAAGCAGAAACCAGTCATAAGAGTATTAAATTCTCAAAAGCCACCACAGAGACGAAGAACAAAGTGAAGAGTTGATTCTTTCTGAATGTTATAATCAGCAAGGGTGCGACCATCCTCCAAATTTTAGGTTGTACCTCATATTCTCAGCAAGCAAAAGAATTCTTTCACAAGTAGACCACTTCAGAGCTTCTTGTCCATCCTTTTGGAATCCTACGACCAAAGATAATCATATTTTATTTGAGTCTATACACATTATAAGTTTATACATTTAACATGAGATTAGACATAATGCAAAATTTACTTACTTGTTAGGAGATTGTGATATGAGAATTTTAATTATTTTTCTCTTTAGTGGATAATTTCTTGAGTCATGACCAGTTCCACCACAATTAGGAACATGGCAATGTCTTGATTTTTTAGTAGCTTCGATCCCTCCAGGTACCCTTTTTACTTTCTTTCTTCCTTTTGTTTGCGATTGTTGTGGATTTTCAATGTGATCATAATCTTCACTTGAAGAATTGTCTTCTGCGGATAAACTTACAGTAGCATTTTTGTGTTCTTTATCGATATCCTCATTTTTGGGAAGACGACGAACAATCTGTAACACCCTTTCTAATTCCTTTGTAGCACATTTGTGACGATATTTTGTTTTTATTGATTCAACAGTCATATCTTGAACTATAGAATGAAGACCTTGGAACTCATTGTCATCATTACTAGAGTTTATTATATGATTGAACTTTAGGACCAATAAATTTTCTTGCCTCCATCTACCTAATAAATACTTCTCAGGCAGCATAAAATAGTTTTGGGCAGTAAGGACTCGAATACAATGTCTGCATAAAATTCCTGAAAATTAAAACTCTCAACAAAAACAATGAACAACCTCTTCTAATCACTTCCAATAGACAAAACGTGCCCCATCTGTTTTGCTGTAATGACGAACAATCTATGATCCATCACGATCTGAAAACAAACCATATTCAAGAGAGAGTATCATCTCATCTTGTAACAATTTAAAAGCAAATGGTGTGAGAATTTTTGAAGTATGTTTTTCCATTGGCATGAATGTCTTAATATGAGGATTGTAATACTTTTTTCGCATCGTTGCCTCTTCTCCGGCATGATTTCTTATGCTAACCGCGTCCCAACCTGCTCAAAAAATTCTTTTAAACTTGTTCTTACATGTAAAAATCTTTTCAAATATGCGTTAATGGTTTCTTAGCGTCTAGTTGTTGTCATTCCAGCAAAAAAATACCCCTTCAAATAAGGTAATGCCCATGATGCACGATTTAAGTACAACAACTTGATATGCCTATCCGATTCAAGATCAAATTTGGAAATCAATTTATCCCATTGGAGTTCAAATTCTTTAATGCTGCCAAGATCATAAAGCCTATGAAATTCAGATTTAAATTGCAAATACTTTGAACCAAGGACAAAAGAAAACCAAGTGGAGAACTTGGATGTAATATGCCATATGCAAAATGCATGTTTGGTGAGCGGCAGTTCATTTGCAATAGCTTCTGTTAAGCCAAGATCCTGATCTGTTAATATAATTTGTGGATGCTTTCCATTCATGAGACATAGAAAACTCTACATAATGAGTAGCATTAGCTATAAAGTTAGAAAACTTTTAAAACAAATAAAGAATAAAACAACATTAACCTTTAGAACCCACGAAAAGGAAGATGCTTTCTCATTTTGCAAGAGAACACATCCAAAGAAAATAGAGTTTCCATGATTATCTACAACAATCCAAACTCTTAATGGCATCTCATAACGATTCAATCGATAAGTAGTAAAAAATAACATCTCCAAAAATTTCATATGCACGAATAGAATCTCCAAATGCCCAAATAATATGTTCAAGTCTTTGACAAGCATCAACTGTAAAATCATACTGAAAATCACAATCCTTATCTTTCAAACTCTTACATATTTTCAATAGTTCCAACGCATCACTTTCAATATTGGTAGAACTTTCAGATTGAACAAGTTCCTTATATCTTTTTCTGTAAAAGGCAATTGACCTAGATGTACTGCTTTTTCTAATTCAAGCACCCTTCTTATTAAACTCATGGAACAACCAGCTCTTGCAAGAAGTGTAATTCGCTTTTGATCAATAATGTCAATATTTCAATATGCGGAGAGAAATCTTACCTCCTTGTCACTCAATAGTTCATGATTGTGGACATTATCAAAACATACCTCTGTCCAACGAGTGACACCATCAATTATATATTTTGCAATAGATATTTTGGTTTTACAACTACACCTGAAAGATTTTTGATCTCTTTGTCAGTCTTTGTCTGCTATTTTCTGAGAACGACAATTACCGGTTCGATGACAAATATAATTCCTTTTGTAAATTTCCATAGGATGTTCTACACTTCTCAAACGACGCCCGCGTCTAACTGAAAAGCCATGTCTTTTAGCAAAATTTACATAGCAATTATAAGCCTCATCATCACTGTTAAACACTTTGCCACTCTTTAAACTATTATCACTGCTATCAATATTATTTTTTTGTTTACGTTCTTGTAAAATTGTTGTAGTTCCTGCAATTGCATCTTCATTAATAATGCAACCAATATCACCACATGGACATCGACTTCTTGAAATTCCTATAATGGAATCACCCATATTATTAAGGACCTGTATTTTTAAATCATTAACAGAAACAATTTTAGTTTATCAGCACACTAAGTTATGCAATGATAAAATTAGTAATAAAAAATATAGATATTGAGTTTTATGAATAAAAAAATAAGAATAAATCTAAAGGAATTAAAAAAGTAATAAATAGGATCATCATTCGACACATATGTTTCAAAAAGGAAAAAATATTAGATTTAATCTTACAATTTAATCAACAAAAGTTACAGAATTTAAAAGCTATAATCTTACCTACATAATGCATTAATTAATGTTGGGAGAAGACAAAACTTATAAATAAATTATAATTTCAGAGAGAGAAAATGGATGATTGGTCCTTTTTCCTGCCATAGGTACTATGGAGATATGAAGGGAGAAAAAATTGAGGAATTTTGGGTGAAAGTACCAAAAAATTTATATTTTTAATGAATAGTAAGGACATTTATGTAAAGTAAAAAGTGGGGATAGGGCTAACATACTACCTTCATGTAGTATGTTAGCAAGACCCATATATATATATACTGTCACACCCTTTTTTTTTTAACCCGAAAAGATTGATTTTAGTTTTGAAAGGGTTTTTGTTATTGAAGTGACAAAAGGTGAAAAGTTGTTTCGAAAAGGATTATTTGCATGAAAACTCAGAGTCGCCACTTGACATAATTGGGTGTGCCAAGTCATCTTTGAAAATCCTTTTCAAACGGTTTTGACTATAAAACTGATCCGCGAATCGAGATTTCGGCTAAGGAATTCTGGTGACCGAGGGGAAGGTGTTAGGCACCCCTTGATCCCATGGTTTGACCACGGTCGCTTGGTGAAGCGTATCGGCTAATTTGACACTACGAAGGTATAAACCACACAAAACATACAAATACAATCAATCAAACAAATAAAACAAACAATCCAAAATTTAGTGTCCAGTCCAATTATACAGTCCAAAAATAAGAAATGAGTAAAAATAAATCCTACTCTAAATTAATTCTAGACTAATGCTCTACTCGACGCCTCGGGCCTTCATCACGAACGTCCTCCGGGTACAAGATACCTCGGGGCATTCCTCGGTGAATAAATATATACAGATACTTCGGGGCATTCCTCGGCCGAATTATACAATTGATTCAAAAGTGATAAAATCAAACTATTCAATCAACTCACAATCTCTAGATTTGCTTATCCGACCTACGTCTTGCCTATTAAACTTTTGATTTAAAATGATTCTATCAAATTCATGCTTAATCCAAATTACATGAAATGACAACGGTCCAAAATTTAACTACATTCAACTTTTTAACAACTTTTTATTCCTACCCCGAAATCCTTTTCCAACCAAAAATTAACACATGCTTTGACTATCAACTCAATTTTTAACTCGGAATCCAATATAAACAACATAGACCCAATGACAAATAAAGCATGATAATCATACGAATTTCACGTGAATTACATCAAACATTCACCAACTCATCCAATTTCAAACATGCCCAATTCAACAAATTATGATAAAGAAGAGAGAATGAATTAAAAAAATGGACCTTCCGATAATCCATTTCGGTTGGTAATAATATTAAAGAAGACCCGCACTTGGAATCTCGAATATAGAACCTCGATTGCAATGAATCCAACTCGGTATAGAGAAAAACTAATAGGACAACTTTAAAACCAGTGAGACAAACTTTGTTATACGAAACCCAACCAAGAACGACGACGCAATTTGATAACGACAACTCAAAATTCAATATCGACGACGAACCAAGAAATAGACGAACCCAAGACCCCCAACAAACCACCAGGAACCCAAAACGCAACGCAGATCGAGCTCCGGTGAGCTGCAAAAATGGAAAACTGATGGGATAAGGTTTGATTTCGATGATCGTGTTGTTTTTTTGTCTAAATCTAACCAGAACTCGAAGAAAATCGATAAGATCTAGGGAGTTTGGGACTGAACCGAGCAGACGACGACCAGTAAACTAATTTCAGCAAAAAATTTCACCGAAAAACTCAAGCGAAACGGCCAGATCTCATCGGCTTCGCTATTTTTTATGAAATTCAAAACTCGCCGGAGCTCTGGCGAGCCCTGGTTGCTGGAAAATTAAGGACCGATTATTTTCCTCTCTTATTTTCTCCTCAACTCCTCACTGTCTCTCTCTATTCTCTCTCCCTCTCTCGATTTTCTCGATCAATTTTTCTCTTGCACCTCTCTGTTATTCAATGAACAAAAAAAGTAGAGGAGTCCATCTGTTTGGCCCTCCTCCCTCTATGTGTATTGTGTGTATATATTCTTCTCTATGTGTGAGCTGTGTGTGTATATCAATTCTCCTTTATGGTATGTGGTGTGTGATGTAATTTATGGTGAGGCTAGTATGCTGTGTTGTTGGAGAAAAATGGAAGATGATGGAAAATTCTAGTGTGTAATCTGTGTATTTTTTTTTAGTCCAGAGATGGCTTCTATGTGGGGTATGTTTATATTGATGATGATGGAATGGAAAATTCTTTTTCTTTTTTTAAAATATTCTGTGGGCCCTTTTCAAGTTGTTATCCTGTGTATTTGGTTAAAATAAGTAACAAATATGAAAGGGTTGCCTAGGGTGACGTGGGGTAGGGGTTAGGATGTGTTGTCAATTTTTAGTTGGGTGGGTTGTTAGAATATTAGGATAAGACAAGGTTTGTTATTTTTTTTTGTATTTTGTGAGGGTATAATAACATGGATGAGGGTACACGGTAGGATAAGGTAAAATTGGGTAAATTAATCTTTCGGAGGGACAAAATTATGTGTCTACATCATGCCCCCTTTGAATGTAAACATGCAGTGTTTTCAGGTAAAGAAGTAAACCACGAGACCGAATTTTTTCCCGCTCGTTATTCAAAGAGAGGAGTAAAAGAAAGAAGGACAATCGACTTCTGTCGGACACCCTATCTACCCAAGTCATGAGGAAATCACAAGTATCTCAAAGGTTGGAAGAGAAGTGGACTATACCGACTTGGAGAGTCGAGTGAGGTTCCACCGAGGTTCCGATCCGCAGCTCTGTCATTACATCAATACAACTTCTGTTGGCTCTTGACTCGACTTTTATCACCCTATTCTTCAAGCGAGCTCCTGACTTGCCATTTCATCGCCCTGTTCTTCAGGCGAGCTCCTGACTTGCAATTTCATCATCCTATTCTTCAGGCGGGCTCCTGATATCAAAAATCCAAACTAAAACAAAATTATTCTAAACAAATATTATGATAAAGAAAGATTCCATATTTTCTAAACATAAAGTAAATTTCCATTTTTCAGGAGGGTCCTGAACATAAGTAAATTCCCATTTTTCAGGAGGATCCTGAATAGAAAGTAAAATCTCATTTTTTCTGGAGGGTCCTGAACAGAAAGTAAAATCCCATTTTCCAAGAGGGTCCTAAACATAAAGTAAAATCCCATTTTTCAGGAGGATCCTGAATAAAAAGTAAAATCTCATTTTTTCAGGAGGGTCCTGAAGATAAAATAAAATCCCATTTTTCAGGAGGGTCCTGAACATAAAGTAAAATCTCATTTTTCAGGAGGGTTCTGAACATAAAGTAAAATCCCATTTTTCAGGAGGGTCCTGAACTGAAAGTAAATTCCCATTTTTCAGGAGGGTCCTGAACTGAAAGTAAATTCCCATTCTTCAGGAGGGTCCTGAACAGAAAGTAAAATCTTATTTTTCAGGAGGGTCCTAAACAAAAAGTAAAATCCCATTTTTAGGAGGGTCCTGAACAAACAGTAAAATCCCATTTTCCAGGAGGGTCCTAAACAGAAGGTAAAATTCCCATTTTCCAGGAGGGTCCTGAACAGAACGTAGAATCCCATTTTTCAGGAGGGTCCTGAACAGAAAGTAAAATCCCATTTTTCAGGAGGGTCCTGAACTGAAGGTAAAGTCCCATTTTTAGGAGGATCCTGAACAGAAAGTAAAATCCCATTTTTTAGGAGGGTCCTGAACAAACAGTAAAATTCTATTTTCCAAGAGGGTCCTGAACAAAAGGTAAAATTCCCATTTTCCAGGAGGGTCCTGAACAGAAAGTAGAATCCTATTTTTCAAAAGGGTCCTGAACAGAAAGTAAAATCCCATTTTTCAGGAGGGTCCTGAACTGAAGATAAAGTCCCATTGTTTAGGAGGCTCCGGAACAGAAAGTAAAATCCTATTTTTCAGGAGGGTCATGAACAGAAAGTAAAAATCCTATTTTTCAGGAGGGTCCTGAACATAAAGTAAACTTTCCATTTTCTAGGAGGGACCTGAACAGAAAGTAAAAATCCCATTTTTCAGGAGGGTCCTGAACATAAAGTAAACTTTCTATTTTCCAGGAGGGTCCTAAACAGAAAGTAGAATCCCATTTTTCAGGAGGGTCCTGAACAGAAAGTAAAATCCCATTTTTTAGGAGGGTCCTGAACTAAAGGTAAAGTCCCATTTTTCAGGAGGGTCTTGAACAGAAAGTAAAATCTCATTTTTCAGGAGGGTCCTGAACAGAAAGTAAAAATCCCATTTTTCAGAAGGGTCCTGAACATAAAGTAAAATCCCATTTTTCAGGAGGGTCCTGAACATAAAGTAAAATCCTATTTTTCAGGAGGGTCCTGAGTAGAAAGTAAAATCTCACGGATGTGCATTTCTAATGGTAGCTGAATTAAGTGAAGCGAATTTTCCCCTATTTGAACAAAGAAAATTTGTCAGTTAAAAACTTAGTGGTGGCTTGCAGCTCTTGGCTTCTCAGGTATCTTCCCCAGCATTCGTTCCTTTCATCTTTGTTCCAAATCGCTGACACTTGCCCTGTCTTGCCACATCATTGCCCCAGATCTAGATTGAGGGAAATGATTTCTGACTCGAATAATGGGTTTTCATTTTACCATGCCCCCTGAGGCGCACTCTTTTCCCAAATCTGAATGCTTCCACGAATCCAATAGCCTGTCGGTTGATAGACTTCCTTTGCTTCGTGTTGAATTACGATCATATTTCTTTCAAGTGCTGGTCCTTGGCTTTTTCTCATATAATTGCAAAGACTGGTAGTAAATTTTGAAATCCTTTCTCACTTGTTTTGACAGAGACTTGACTTAAAATGTAAAGAAATAATTATGACTTTTATTTTGATAAATGACATAAAAAGACAAAAAGCATGAATATGTAAATGAAAGAAAAGGCAATGTCCCTTTTTCAAAAAGAAAACTTATCTGAATATGACAAACAACTCCAATGAGTATGACATGCATTTTGGATTAAGCTGCCTGATCTTCCTATCCACACTCCCCATTTGTTGTTGAGTTCGTGCCTTTGCCGCTGAGCCGCTTCTTCCAATCCATCGGACTCATACATCATATTCAATTGACGACATCTTAAAAGACTTTCGCCAACAAATCTCTTTCTTTTCACTTTTCTCTTTTCTCTTTTCTCTTAAACTCGCCATCGCCTTTCGGTGCCCGTGAGGGTTTTCACCAATAACACTCTCTCATTTTTATTTGTCTCCACTCACCATCCCCTTATGGTGCTTGCGAGGGTTTTCACCAATAAGACTCTCTCATTTTTATTTCTCTCAACTCACCATCGCCTTATGATACCCACGGGGGTTTTTACCAATAAGACCCTCTCATTTTTGTATTTCTTTCCTGATTTCTTATGCTGAGGGAGACAAGTGGTACCTCATAATGTATCATCATATCCATTGCATGCTTAGCCTTAACATTATCAAAGATTGATCTGAAAGACTTTCTTTGGTTGTAACTTGGCTTTTGGATAAGGTTAGAAAAAGATGGCAAGGGGTTCAAACGACACTTGAAGTGGGGGTGGGACTTACAACTTTTGGAATCGACTCAAACAACACATTAACTCATGCCCCAGTTTTTGTTAACTGGGTGAATCTTAAATCTTTATTTGGTTGGACCGAGCCCAAAATAGGGTAGCCTACGTATCTCACTCCCGAGAGAGGAGAATCAGGTCGCACGTAGTTCCATCAGCTTGTTCTTTGTTTTGATTTGATTTTTTTCTTTTATTTTCGAACTCTTTCTTTTATTCTTATTTTCTTGACTTTTATCTTTGACTCTATTTTGATTCCAAAAGAGGGATATGAAAGAAAATTAAAACGAAGCTCAAACGGGTAAACAAAGGATAACACAATGTTTGGATAGAAGAATAAAATGCCTTCATCATATCAATCTTCAAAAATGCCAGTACTAAACATGAAATAAAATCAACAAAGGATCAAATATCATACATAATATCTTTTGACTGCATCAGCATTGATAGCCATTTCTGCCATTTTGCCTTCAATATCTGTCAAATATAAGGCTCGATTAGGCAACACTTTCTTCACAACGAAAGGACCTTGCCAGTTAGGGGAGAACTTGCCTTTTGCTTCAATCTGGTGAGAAAGGATACGTCTCAATACCAACTAACCAACTTTAAAATTCCTGGGAAAGACCTTTTTCTTATACGCTCGAGCCATCCTCCTCTGATACAGCTGGCCATGACACACAGACGTTAGCCTTTTTTCCTCAATCAAACTCAAATGTTCCAGTCGGGTTTTGCCCATTCGTCATCATCAATCTCTGCTTCTACAATGACTCAAAGAGAGGTAATTTCAACTTCTACAGGGATGACTGCTTCTGTCCCATACACCAATAAATATGGAGTTGCCCTTATTGAAGTACGAACAGTGGTGCGATAACCTAGCAATGCAAACGGCAACTTTTTATGCCACTGTCTAGACCCTTGTACCATTTTTCGCAGTATCTTTTTTATATTCTTATTGGCGGCTTCTACAGCACCATTGGCCTTTGGGCGATATGGAGTAGAATTTGGATGTGCAATCTTAAACTGTTGACACACTTCTTGCATCAAATAACTATTGAGATTGGCAGCATTGTCTGTAATAATCATCCTAGGAATTCCAAATCTACAAATGATATTGGCATAAACAAAATCTACCATAGCCTTATTTGTCACTGACTTGAAAGTTACTGCTTCTACCCACTTTGAGAAGTAGTCAATGGCTACCAAAATGAATCTATGTCCATTTGATGCCTTCGGCTCAATCGGTCCAATCACATCCATTCCCCAAGCCACGAACGGCTATGGAGCGGCCATATCATGCAACTCAATAGGAGGAGAACGTATCAGATCACCGTGCACTTGACATTGATGACACTTTCGAACAAATTGAATAGAATCCCTCTCTATAGTAAGCCAGTAATAACCTGCTCGAAGAATCTTCTTTGACAAGACATGACCGTTCATATGCGACCCGCATACTCCAGAGTGTATTTCAACCATGATTACCAAGGCTTTTCTTGCATCTACACACCTCAAAAGTCCCAGATCTGGGGTTCTTTCATATTGACAGCTCCGTCGAAGAACAACTTCCAACCTGGTTCAGCATCTATAACGACTTCACGACACACAAAACTTCTTCGTCAGGAAAATATGTCTTTAATGGCTCATACTATTCATCGATGGAATTCTCGATAAGATGATCTGCCAAGGCTTGGGCTTTCATGGCGGTTTGAGTCATATATATAATGTCGAACTCGGTAAGCAATATTTTCCACTTTGTCAATCGACCTGTCGGCATAGGCTTCTAAAAGATATACTTCAAAAGATCCATGCGGGAGATGAGATAAGTAGTATAGGATGAGAGATAATGCTTCAACTTTTGTGCTACCCAAGTTAGTGCACAACATATCCTTTTAAGAAGAGTATACCTGGCCTCATATGTGGTGAACTTTTTGCTAAGATAATAAATAGCCTGCTACCTTTTGCCTGTGACATCATGTTGACCCAGGACACAACTGAAAGAATTGTCCATGACTGATAAATATAAGATCAAAGGCCTACCAGGCTCCGGGGGTACCAGCACAGGCGGATTTGACAAATATCTTTTGATTCGATCGAACGCTTCCTGACATTCTTCAGTCTATTTTACCGCAGCACTCTTTTTTAGAAACTTGAATATGGGCTCACAAGTGATTGTGAGTTGAGAAATAAACCTACTAATGTAGTTCAGTCTACCAAGCAAACTCATCACCTCCGTCCTATTCTTGGGCGGGGGCAAATCCTGAATGGCTTTGATTTTTGAGGGATCCAATTCAATCCCCCGACGGCTGACTACAAACCTCAACAGCTTTCCAGACAGAACTGTAAATATACATTTTGCTGGGTTGAACTTGAGATTATACCTGCTAAGCCTTTCAAAGAACTTTCTTAAATCTTTAACATGGTGGGCCCAACTTTTTGACTTAATAATCACATCATCCACGTAGAACTCAATCTCCCTATGCATCATATCTTGAAACATAGTGGTCATGGCTCTCATGTATGTTGGTCCAACATTCTTCAAACCGAACGGCATCACTCGATAATAATACGCCCCCCATGGTATGATAAAAGACGTCTTCTCCGCGTCTTTATCATCCATAATGATCTGGTGATATCCGACATAGTAATCCACAAAAGAGGAAACCTCATGTTTAGCACAGTTGTCTAGCAAAATATGGATGTTGGGCCATGGAAAATCATCTTTCGGACTTGCTCTGTTCAAATCACGGTAATCAACACACACTCGAATTTTGCCATCTTTCTTTGGTATGGGAACAACATTGGATAACCACATGGGATAACGAGCCACTCGAATTACTTTGGCTTCAAGTTGTTTCATGATTTCCTCTTTGATTTTAATACTTACATCATTATTTAAACTTCCTCAACTTCTATTTGATAGGAGGGAATGCGGGATCAGTTGGAAATTTATGAGCCACTAATTCAGTGCTTAAACTAGGAATATCATCATAAGACCATGCAAAAACATCCTTATAATCAATTAATACTTGAATCATTCCATATTTTAGCTGTGGCAAAGCATGTACACTGATTTTAGTTTCCCTAACATCTTCTTGATCCCCTAGATTTATTGGCTCAGTCTCATTCAAATTAGGATTCAGTTTGTCTTCAAACTGTTCCAACTCTTTGCTTATTTCTTCTAGTGCTTCTTCTTTATCATATTCCCCATCTTGCTTCATTACATCTTGATTAGTTTGGATTTTAAGGTCAGGCTAAAAATTCTACATGCATGTCATGTCATTAGAATTAGCATACAAAGAACTGTATAAAAAAAACAAAATATATTAGACATAAATCAAAAAGGGACATTGCATTTCATTAAATAAAAAGATAGAAGGGTTTAAACATAGATGCCAACATAACATAAACAAACTAAAATCCGAATTACAACCCTAAAATAACTCAGATAAACAGAAAGAATAACAAAATAAACTACCAAAACTCCCTCCTGAAGGGGAGAGGAGTGACTTCTCAATTATTGAGCCAGACAGCTGGACCTATGAATTGCACGTCTGCCATACTGATACCTTCTCCTACTTTGACCATATCAACTTTAATAAAAAGATTCTGGCAGTCATCAACCAATTCAACTTCAAATTCCACATGCTTCGTGACACCGCTCTTAACAAATAATTCATTGAGTAGTGGCATTGGGCGAGGAAGTGACCATGTTTTCTTTTTCCTTCCCTTAGCTTTCTTCAGATCTTCAGCCGTAGGCTCAAATCCCAGACCAAACATGCCCACGTTCTCACTCGGACATATGGGATGAACTATCCCGTGTAGAGACGCTCCCAAACCCTTTCCTGGCTCAAATTCGTATTTCCAAAGTTCACTCACCATCATGATAGACGAATGTCTCTTCTACATTATTTGCTTCAATAAGAGGCAGGGGAGAATCTTTGCCGGTGGCCAAATCTCCTTCACCGTTAATAACCACTTCTTGCCTATCATGCTCAAACCTAATCATTTGGTGCAGTGTAGATGCAACCGCCTTGGCCTTGTGGATCTACGGCCTTCCCAAAAACAGATTGTAAGAGGAGTCTATATTCAATACTTAAAACTCTATGGCAAACTCAACAGGCCCTATGGTCAACACTAGTTTTATTTTGCCAATGGAGTTTGATTTTGCACCATCGAAAGCCCTGACATATACATTGTTGGGCCTGATCCTGTCAGCACCAATATTCAACTTTTGCAAAGTAGAAATAGGTCAAATATTTTCACCTGAACCTCTATCAATCATAACATGAGTGACGTAAAAATCTTTACACTTCACTGTAATGTAAAGGCCCCGGTTATACTCTGTACCTTCAGCAGACAATTTATCGTCAGAAAAGCTGATCCGATTGACCTCAAAGAGTTTTCTGACCATTTTCTCAAGCTGATTTATTGTAATATCCCTAGGAACATATGCTTCATTTAATACCTTCAGTAAAATATCACGATGCTCCTTGGAGTGCAACAACAAAGATAAGAGGGAAATTTGAGTAGGGGTTTTCTTCAACTGGTCTATTATTGAATACTCTGGCAATTTCATCTTTTTCAAAAATTCTTCGGCTTCTTCTTCGGTGATAGGCTTTTTGATAGATGACGGTCCACTCATCATTGGCTTGGACTTTCTTAAGCTTTCAGGCACAAAACATCTTCCTGACCTAGTCAAACCCCCTACCTCATCTACATCTTCCACTACTTCTTTCTCATGATAGGTTATCACAGTCCGCCCATAATTCCAGGGAACTATTTTTGTATCAACTATCGGAGGTTGGGTCACTGGTTTGAGGACAATTGGTGCTGCTAGTGCTCCTTTCACCGTCAAGATGGGCTGACTCAGAGCTCCTACCACTGTTAACTTAGGTTTATCCTGACTTAAATCAACATACCTTCTGGCGGCTTATACTGTGATCAGGGGTTTCTTTGTGCTTTCTTGGACTTTATCTTCTCTCATTCCTTTCTGGCTCAATGGTATTGCTTTCAAAGACTCTGCTATATTCATCGATTTCTCCTCAATGGTTTGTACCTTGAAAATAGGCTTATAACACCTTGAAGACTCTTTCCCATCATATATCAACTCTAATATATTGGTTTCAGCATGGGTTGGCAGCGGGTTCTGGTTAATGTTTGGACCCTTTGGGGCCTGGACCAGCATCTGATTTGTGTCAATTAAATCTTGGACAGCTCTCTTTAAATGCCAGCATTTCTCAAAATCATGGCCTGGAATGTTAGAGCAGTACGCACACCTTAAAGAATAATCGAGATTCCTCGGTGGTGGATTTGAAAGACTTCCTTGAATTGGGCTTAAGACCTTCAATTTCGTAACCTATCAAACAGGCTAACATACGACTCCCCAAGAGGTGTGAATTGATTTTTGACCGCCTTCTCTTTCTTATACTCGGGCCTAGGTCGAAAATCGTGTCTGGAGGGGTTTTGGTAATTTGGTGGAGCGAATGGGCAATTTTGTGGAGCTTGCACACGCCACTACGGGTAAGAAGGGGTTTGGGCATATGGCTGTGCGCTATATACTGGGTACGGGGGTGGTGGAATGGAATATAAAGGATTTTATGGAGGGTAGTAATGGTGGGGAGGAATAGATGGAGCTTGGGCGTAGACTTGGGCTTGGGATTGGGGATAGGGGCGAGATGGTCTTTTGGGATAGGAATGGGTTCCGGCTACGATAGTCGCTACGTCCTCTTTCTTTTTTTTACCTCTGAATGCGCCAGATCCACCTTGAATCGCTTGTGTGGTGGCTTTTAATGCCGCAAAACTCACTATTCGGCCGGTTTTGATTCCGTCCTCTATCATCTCTCCCATTTTGAGGGCTTCAATAAAAGACTTTCCCATTGTCGGAAGTAAATGTTCAAAATAAGTCTCATCTTGTGCCTGAATGAAAACCTTCACCAACTTACTTTCTTTCATTGGAGGCTTTACCCTGGCGGCCTATTCACGCCACCTTATCGCGTATTCCCTAAAACCTTCAGTGTTTTTCTGCTTTATGTTGACCAAGGATTTTTTGTCTGAAATCAGGTCAATGTTATACTGAAAATATTGAACAAACTCAGAAGCTAAGTCATCTCAGCTGTTCCACTTGTCGATATCTTGATCGATAAACCATTCAGAAGCCAGATCAGAAAGACTCTCGCAAAGAAGGCCATGAGCAGCTCTTCCCTTCCTTCTGCAGCCCTCAACTGGTTGCAATAACGTCTCAAGTATGCCATGGGATCACCGTTCCCTGTATACTTCTTGAACTTGGGAATTTTAAAACCGAGGGGAAGGTTAATGTCTGGGAACATGCAATGATCTTTATAGAAAACACTCCTATAATCTCCGATTCCCTACAAATTCCTCATAGCCTGTTCTAAACTTTTCAACTTTCGTGCTATGATTTCCTGTTCCTCTGTTGCGACAGGTTTCTCCGTATCAAATGGAAATGCAGGTGGCTGAGTGTACCCATACGGTTCATTCATTCTCAAAGTAGGCTCCGGGGTATAATACTGACTATCTGGAACCTTTAATACTGGCTCACTGGCAAACCTAGGAAGCCCCATTATGGGATGCACAACATATATGGGAGCTTCAGGTGGTGGTGGAGCCACAAATACCGGTGTAATTGGTGGCACCGGTTGAGCAGCGGGTCTTGATTGGGGAGCTGCCAAGGGCACACCAGAACTGCCAGGATAATAATGTCGCGGAGTGAATCCTGGCGCGTGCTCAGGTGACTCAGTAGGAGCAGAGAATTATGCTTGAGAGAGCGGTGGGCAATTAGAGGTATTTCCAAGACCTTCAAGAGCGGAGGAGGAGGCATTCCGCTTGCCCATGCCCAGTACAAATCTATCAATTATTGCCTGAGCCTTACTACCTCATCATTGTGTTCTGAACTTTTTTCCCTGTGATCCTGATCCGGGTCAATGAGCGAATTTTCAATCTCCCTGCTAGCCATGGTGAGCTTTGCTTTGGATCTAGTGAAGTATGGGTGACTAGCCAGAGTGCTGTAAACCTACCACTGTTATCTGAAAGAACATGCTCATCAAAGACGACATCCGTTAGGATTAGCGCACACAACACGCATGGGAATCACATTGGTAAAATTGTCCTAAATTCATGTTCATTTCTACCAGGTTTTGAGGGTAGCGACGTCATTTTAACATCATCCCAATTTTTATCTACACTTATTTTTATCTACACTTATTATTATTATTATTATTTTATTATTTTTTTCTTTCCCTCTCTCTTTTTTCTCTTTTTTTTTCTTTTTTTTTTCGTATCAATCTCTATTCTTTTCCTTTCTTGTCTCATCATCCTTTCTTTCTTTTCTTCTCTCGCTATCTACCTTCATTTTATCATTCTTTATGGCTTTTGCTTTTTAAAAAAAAAAATGAAAAGCAACGAAACTAAATAATTAGATCGAACCCAAAAGCAGGTTGCCTACGTATCATGTTGTACATGAATCAGATCTTGCGTAGTTCGGGCAGCATATGCATAAACATTATATAATTGATTTTTTTTTGCGAGAACGAAAACAAACAAACAAAAGAAAGACGTAACCACATAACATTTGATGAAAGAAAGAAACAAAACATGCAACGAATTTAGGACCACTTTAAAAACTAAACAACAAATACAAAATAACATTCTAGACCCCCAAGACGACATACATGAAATTACTGATAAAGACCCTAATACCAAAACAACTTGACTCTGACTTAAAACTGATGCCACCCTACAGTGACAGAAACATAAAAGACTCAAGCCGAATATAGATAAGAAATGCTCTTTCAGACTGGTGCTCTATGTGATGACCCTGGCTGAGATAGACCTACCTGTGAAGTTCTCTTTATCCCATTCAAACTTTATAGCATATCCTGTAAAGACACCCTTATATTAGGGAAGAAGCTTTGGGCCCGTATTTCTGCCTCATGAGGAGTGCACTTGGAAAGATTATTCTGACACCTTTCTACCGTCTTGAACAAATCTGCTAACTGAACTCTCAGTGTCTCCACTTCGGACCCCGCACTTTCATCCTGGTGGTCGTCAACTATGCATTCTTCCTGTATTCTCCCAATAAGCTGCGCTGGTAAGGGTTGACTGATACCCCGAGGGACATATTGAAGCTAGACCCCATATCCCTGAGTGTACCCCATATTATCCAAACTTTCTTTGAGGGTGTCCACACCTAGCGTTGTTGCATGCTTCCAGAAATGATCGTATTTGCTTTCACCTAAGGCTTGGTCCTTGAAGTACTCAACATCCTTTAGAAGATCCACTACTGATGGCACGTCCTACGGCCTACCCAACTGCCGCATTACCCTAGAAGGATTGTATGGTCTAGTGCAATTAAGCCCTAACATAACTAGAAGGAGCTGCATTTGACAACCAAACAAGATTATCTTTGGTCGAAGCCACAGACAAGTCCACAAAATGTTATCCTCGGTTCTTGACTCAAGAAATTCAATCCAAGCATCGACTCTCGCGGATAGCGAGAATTTATCCAAACGCAACCTGAGGTCCATGGCTTTCACTAGATTGGGAATACAACGATCTACCACGTCTGGTCTAACTAAAGAAGGGGCATGCAAATGCTCCATCATCCATAACTGCAATATCAGGTTACTGCCCTAAAAAAATCTCACCCCCCCTTCACTTCGGTTAAAGCCTTATATATTTCTATTAAGATCATCGGTATGAGAGTGAACCTTCCCTTTTGATTAATGCCCTTGTCATTTTGATCCTTATGCCATCACCACAGATTGCAAACGTGTATTAATACATCTTTCTTCTAGCGGAAACACTAAAGTACCTAACAAAGCAAGGGTAAAGACTTCAAGACGCTTTCTCTCCCACTTCTCCTTAGTCATATGAAATTCATCCCAAAAGCAATCAAAACCTTCTGGGGGCCCGAATCTAGCGAACAAAAAATCTAAGGAAACCCACAAATCACTTAAACAACCTAAACGCATACCCTTACTTTTTAAACCATAAGACTGCAAAAATCTCACGCCAGTATGATTTTGTGCTCGGATCATATCCTTCTCGATATAAGGCAAATGAAACAAATCGGATATTTCTGCCAAAGTAGGAGTCATTTCACATTCCCCAAACCTGAACACCAAACTACTTGGATCCCAAAAGGTCAACAAAACCTCTATTAAATCTGGACGAGAGGTAACATGCAGAAGTTCCGTAAGATCACCTAATATTTTAATCAGTTTCTGCTGATCAACATAGTTAAACATTTCCCACCACTTGATTAACTTTTTGGGCACCTTGACAACCATCAGGACTCTAAACTTGGTGGACAAATCCATCCTGTAATAACACATAAGACGCTATCTCAAAAATTCGATAGGAGTAGAAGATTTCCAACCCTTGGGATTTTTGACGCAAACATATGTCGATGGGACAGACCACTTCATGACTCCAATTTGCCGAACAGAATTACTAAGATAAATCAGTCTACTTGGCTAACAACTCTAGATTATGGGGCGAGAGACCTAGGCTAATAATAAGACAAAGGCCAACATAAAAATTACCGGACCCACCGAGGGTTGCCTACGTATCCCAACCCGAGGGAAGGGAATCAAGTATGCGTAGTTCAATCAGATTGGACAATTAACGATTAACTAATAAATTGACCCTAACTTAAGAGACACAACCAAAATAAAAACTTTTTGGATCTTCAACTAAACATTTCAATTAAGACTGACACCACCAATTATGAAAAAATCTTTTTGGTATTTTGTTTATGACGAATAAGTAGAAAAGGCAAACAAAACCCTCTTTTTTTCATTTTTATTGTTTAACTTACGGTACCTTGAGAAGATAAATGCAAAACATAAAAAAAAATCTTTTTGAGTTTTTGGATCGTGAAGAACAAAAGTCATAAACAACTTTAAAATAAACTACGACACTCCTTTTGATTCATTCTTTTCGACTCACTTTTTTTTTGTCTACGCACCTTACTCCTAACAAATGCTTTTTTTTTCAAATCAGTCCGTCAAATGACCACGTTACCCTTAAAGATACAACAGTTAGCACGTAGGGATGCTTTAGAAGTGAGTCTCCTACAAAGGGCTATATGGGTCCCGCTAGGTCTCAGTATGATGCACATAAGCAAGACCTAAAGGCTGACCTACGTAAAGGCTGACCTACGTTGTGGTTCACTAACAAGGCTATTCGGGGGAGCGTATGGTCGATAGTGGCTGCTTTGCTTTCCACCTACTCCATAACACCGACGGCTCCCCCCCTAAAATAAAGGTGACTCAACTAGAGGTCGTGTACAACACGCGTACTAGAAGGAATCTGTTACACGTTTGTCACACCCCTTTTTTAACTCCAAAAAGATTATTAGATTTTAAGTTCGAAAGGGTTTTTATTATTAAGTGACAAAATGAAAATTTTTGTTTCGAAAGGAATTATTTACATTTTTTCATTTCAGAGTTGCCACTTGGCATAATCCCGGGTGCCAAGTCACCTTTGAAAAATTCTTTTCAAAATGATTTGACTCTTAAACTGATTTGAGAACAGAGATGCCAACTAAGGAATTCTATTGATCGAGGAGAAGGTGTTAGGCGCCCCTCGATCTTGTGGTTCGACCACGATTACTTGGTGGAGTATATCGGCTAATTTGACACTATGAATGTATAAACCACATAAAACAAGCAATCAAGCAAACAAAACAAAACAATCCAAAATTTAGTGTCCAGTCCAATTATACGGTCCAAAATAAAAAATGAGAAAATATAAACGTACGCTAACCTACACTAGTCCTAAACTATACTCGGATGCTTTAATCCACCCAATGTTTTGGACCTTGACCGTACACCGTCTTCAAGTATAACTTTCTCAAGGCATTTTCCGAATAAAGCAATACAAATACCTCGGGGCATTCCCCGGCCAAATGAGTATTATTTTTCAATTGTGATAAAATAAATTCATTCAACACATATCCCAAACATTCCACCAACTTCACAATCCATAAGTTTTCCTATTCCTACCATTTTCCTAATGATTCACGGCCTAAAACATGATACTATTGAACTTAACAAAGTCGATGTTTATTCCAAATCAAGCAATCATCACTGAACCAACATAGATCAATATTCACTTTTAACAACGTGATTAACATACTTCACACTACGTGATTAACATACTTCACACTAGAATTAATAACTAAATAACAATGATTAAAATTATCTCAACCAAATTCAACTAAAAATTATATCATTCAAAAATATTCACGAAAAGAGAGATGAGAGATATAGAATTGAACCTTAATCATTCATTTTATTCCAAAATCTGTGATGGATCAGAATTCACGGGGCAACGAAACCTCAACCCAACTAGAAGCTCAACGTCGAACCCGCAACTTGAACAAACCAACAAAAATCCAAATTAACCCGAATGAACCAACTGACCCATTTTGATTGTAGTCAGATGGAATTTGGTCGAAATAGACTGAAAGAGCTCAGTTTTTGTGGGTTCGATCTCCAACTTACTATTTTCGACGATAAGATGCCATTTTCGGTGATGGGTAAACTGTTTTTTGTTTTGTCGGAGATGGGAAAGGATGAAACTGGTGACGTTCCAATGGACAGGGCATTCTTCAGCAAGTTTAGATGAGTTTTCCGACGAGGGTGGTGTCTGCCGAAACAGTGCTCTTCGATCTTTGTCTCAATCGATTCTATCTCTCTCTCTCTCGTTGTTTTTCTCAAATCCACCCTATTTTCTCTCTTTTCTCTCACTGTATGTGTGTGCCTTCTTCTCCGATTCTATGTGTGTGTGAAAAAATGGTGAGCAGAGTGTGTGTTTTGTGGGTGAATTATGAGAGAATTCAATGAAAGGTCGGTGTATGTGCTTCACCCCCTTTTCGTGTGCTAGCTGTATGTATTTGTGTGTAAAGGAGTCAATCCTAGTGTGTATTATGGGTGGATTATTGAAGAAGATGGTGGTGTGAGTTGTTGGTTGAAAAAAAGGAAGTGTTCACGTAGGTTTGTGCAGTTTAGTGGGTAAATTAGATAAGGGTAGGGTTAGGTAAGGTAGGGGTGAGGGTAGGGGTAGTGGTAGGGTAAAATGAGTAGAAATTAATTTTTGGGACGAACAAAATTATGTGTATACATTATGCCCCTCTTTGGATGTAAACACAAAGTGTTTTCAAACAAATAAGTAGACAACGAGATAAAATTTTGACCGACCATTATTCAAAAGAAAGAAACATAAGGGAGGAGGGCAACCGAGTCTTGATTTAGCTGTCCTACCTATCTCGAGTTATAAGAGAGTCAAGTCACATGTAGTTCCAGAGTTGAAAATGAGATGAACTATACAGAGTTGGAGAGTCGAAAAGGTCCTGTTGAGGTTTCGATCTGCGACCCTGTCATTACATCAAAATAAAATTATAAGTTAAAAAGATAAATAAAATTACAAAAGACCTATCTATACAGCATCTATCGATTCTTGTCTCAGGTCTTCGATGCTTTCAAAAGTGATGAAAGATCTGTCTTCTTTGAGTTGAACTTGAAAATAGATTCTTTATCCATACAAAATTTGGTGTTAGATATGAACTCAAAATTGACCATGTTTTGCAGGTGGTATTTCTGAACTTGAACCTGGATTTGAAATTCTTCATCCTATTCTTCAGGCACACTCCTGACTTGTAATTTTTCACCTTGTTGCTTGGTTTTCCATTTATTCACCCTGTTTCTTGGTTTTCCATTTATTCACCTTGTTGCTTGACTTTTAATTTCATCACCCTATTCTTTAGGTGGCTCCTAACTTGGTATTTCATCACTTTTCAGTTTCATCACCCTGTTCTTCCGGCGGGCTCCTGACTTGCTACTTCATCACTCTGTTCTCCGGACAAGCTCCCGACTTTCAATTTCATCACCCTGTTCTTTAGGCGGGCTCCTGACTTTCAATTTTTTCTTCACCCTGTTCTTCGGGCGGGCTCCTGACTTTCCATTTTATGACTCTGTTCTTCAGGCGGGTTCCTGAAATCAAAATTAAAACTAGAATGAAAATTATCCACTCAAAGATTATGATAAAGAAAGATTTCATTTTCCTGAAAATAAAGTCTCATTTTACTGGAGAGTTTTGAACAGAAAGTAAAGTCTAATTTTTCAGGCGGGTCCTGAACAAAAAGTAATGTCCCATTTTTCAGGAGGGTCCTGAACATGAAGTGAATTCTTTTTTTTCAGGAGGGTCCTGAACATAACATAAATTTTCATTTTCAAGGAGGGTCCTGAACATAAAGTAAATTCTCATTTTCCAGAAGGGTCCTGAACATAAAGTAAATTCTCATTTTCCAGAAGGGTCCTGAACATAAAATAAATTCCCATTTTCTAGGAGGATCCTGACCATAAAATAATTTTTCATTTTTCAGGAGGTCCTGAACATAAAGAAAATTTCCATTTTTCAGGAGGTCCTGAACATAAAATAAATTTCCATTTTTCAGGTGGGTCCTGAACATAAAAATAAATTTTCATTTTTCAGGAGGGTCCTACACATAAAGTAAATTGTCATTTTCTAGGAGGGTCCTGAACATAAAATAAATTTTTATTTTTCGGGAGGGTCCTGAATGTGAAATAAATTTTCATTTTTCAGGAGTGTCCTGAACATAAAGTAAATTTTCATTTTTTAGGAGGGTACTAAAAATTAAATTTTTATTTTTCAGGAGGGTCCTGGACATAAACTAAATCCCCATTTTTCAGGAGGGTCCTGAACACAAAGTAAATTCCCATTTCTCAGGAGGGTCCTGAACATAAACTAATTTCCCATTTTCCAGGAGGGTCCTGAACATAAGTAAATTCTCATTTTTCAGGAGGGTCCTGAACATAAACTAAATTCCCATTTTCCAGGAGGGTCCTGAACATAAACTAAATTTTCATTTTTTCAGGAGGGTCCTGAACATAAGTAAATTTTCATTTTTCAGGAGGGTCCTAAACATAAACTAAATTCCCATTTTCCAGGAGGGTCCTGAACATAAAGTAAATTTTTATTTTTCGGGAGGGTCCTGAACATAAACTAAATTCCCATTTTCCAGGAGGGACCTGAACATAAACTAAATTTTCATTTTCCATGAGGGTCCTAAACATAAATAAATTCCCATTTTTCAGGAGGGTCCTGAACATAAACTAAATTCTTATTTTCCAGGAGGGTCCTGAACATAAACTAAATTCCCATTTTCCAGGAGGGTCCTGAACATAAAGTAAATTCTCATTTTCCAGGAGGGTTTTGAACATAAAGTAAATTCCCATTTTCCAAGAGGGTCCCGAACATAAAGTAAATTCCCATTATTCAGGAGGGTTCTAAACATAAAGTAAATTCTCATTTTCCAGGAGGGTCCTGAACATAAACTAAATTTCCATTTTTTAGGAGGGTCCTGAACATAAATAAATTCCCATTCTCCAGGAGGGTCCTGAACATAAACTAAATTCCCATTCTCCAGAAGGGTCCTGAACATAAATTAAATTCCCATTTTTCAGGAGGGTCCTGAACATAAAGTAAATTTTCATTCTCCAGGAGGGTCCTGAACATAGGATAAATTCTCTTTTTCCAGGAGGGTCCTAAACATAAGGTAAATTCCCATTTTCCAGACGGAGGGTCCTGAATATAAGGTAAATTCTTATTTTCCAGGAGGGTCCTAAACATAAAGTAATGTCTTATTTTCCAAGAGGGTCCTGAATATAAAGTAAATTCCTATTTTCTAGGAGGGTCCTGAACATAAAGTAAATTCTCATTTTTCAGAAGGGTCCTGAGCATAAAGTAAATTCTCATTTTTCAAGAGGGTCCTGAACATAAAGTTAATTCTCATTTTTCAGGAGGGTCCTGAACATAAAGTAAATTTCATATGACATGCATTACTTTTAAATTTTTGCCCCAGTTTCTTTAAAAGCTTTTGCGGGTGTCAAACCCAATCACAACTACTTGCAACAGTGCATAATGCAAAGATGAATCAAGATCCTAATCAACAAATGCCCCTTTTGAGGGTAAAATTGAATGTATGAAACCAACAAGTCTCTTTCTTAAGAATGAAAGTGAAAGGTTCTTGCTAAAAGTGCATCTTTTAGGATTAATGATTCAAATTAAGGAGTGCACCTCCTAGTCGTGAGACATGAAAGACCCAAATTAGAGAATACATCTCTTAGGGGTACAAGATGATGAGTTTTACCGTAACTGCGATTATCAAACCTGTACAGCAACACTGCTCTTGCATTTGCAGAATCGAGGAATTACCCCTCTGAACATTTGCGCTTTAAAGCCTTTGATTTGAGGGTAGAAACTGTTCCTGTTTCATACAAAGAAAACTTGTAAGTTTAAAATAGGGTAGTTGGCTTGCGACTTTGGCATTTGAGGAGATTTCTCTTGCACTTATTCCATTTAGATCTTGCTTCAGATCATTAGCATTTTCCATTACGTTACTGCACCGTTGGTCAAAAATCACAATATTAAGAGTGACTCTGAAACAAACATAGTATCTTTGCTTTGCTATGTTTCTCAGATAATTCCCTTTAAACCTTGGTATTTTCACGAATTTCCCAAATTTGTGTGTTGACAACAACCTTCTGTATGCCTTACTGACTTGCAATCTTATTTCTTTCATATGTTCACCCTTTGTCTTGCTTTGTGCAATTGAAGAAGCTAGTAGCCAGTTTTGAAATCTTTTCTCATTTGTTTTGACATGGACTTGTCTCCAAGACAAGAGAAAAAAAATGCCAATTTTTTTATTTGGATAACTGACTCAAGAAAAAATAAAATAAAAACACAGAGAAGAAAGAAAAGACAATGAACATCCCCAATTGAAAGAAACAAAAAATTTATCTAAAAATGACAATCAACTCTAATGAATATGCCATGTATTCGGATTAATCTGCTTGATCTTTCTACCCACACTTTCTACCAGCTGTTGTTGAGTTAATGGTCTTGAAACGGAGTTGCTCTCTTAGGTCAATTGCATTCAAGACCTCATTCGGCTAGTGACACCTTGAAGGATTTTCGCCAACAAGTCTCTCTTATTTTTTTCTCGGCTTACCATCGTTTTATGGCGCCCGAGAGGGTTTTCACCAATAAGACTCTCTTATTTTTATTTCTCTTAACTTACCATCGCCTTACGGTGCCCGTGAGGGTTTTCACCAATGATGATCTCTCATTTTTATTTCTCTCTTGGTTTCTTATGCTGAGGAAGGCAAGTAGTTCCCCAAATGCATCCGCTTATCCATTGCATGCTTTGCCTTAACATATTTAAAGATTGATCTAAAGTTTTTTCTTTGGTTGTAACTCAGTTTTGGGATAAGGTAAGAAAGAAAGGATTGCATGAGGCTCAAATGACACTTGAAGTGGGGTAGGACTTACAACTTTTGAAATCGACTCAAACAAGGAGGATCAACTCATGCCCCAGTTTCTTTTGATTGGGCAATTATAAATTGTTTATTTGGTTGGACCAAGCCCCAAAGTAGGGAATCCTACGTATCTCACTCTCTCGAGAGGAGAATCGGGTCACACGTAGTTCAGGAAACTCGTTCTTTTGCTTGATTCTAACTTTTTTCTCTTTTTCTTCTTTATCGTCTCTTTCCTCTTTGGGATTTTTTGACTTTATTATTCTTGAGACTCTTCTCTTTTCTTTTTTTTTGGACATATTTTCTTTTTTTTTTGAAATTTTTTTGACTCTATTGTTTTGCTCGTCACTTTTCTTTTGAGCTTTGCTGGCTCTATCTTGATTCCAAAAGAGGGGTATAAAAGAAAATATGACTAAAGCTCAAATGGGATAAACAAAGGATGACACGATGTTTGGGTAGCAGAATGCAATGCCTTCATCATATTAATCCTTGAAAATACAAGTACATATTTTGCAATATGAAAGTGAAAGATGAAAATCATTTGTGACATCTTTTAAGTATTAGCTTTGACTGAGTCTGTGCGTCACTACTCTTGCACTTTGTTCAATATATCACTCCACTTTTGTTGTACATTCCTCATGCTGAAGGACTCATGACTTCGTGGAATTGATTATCTTTTTGTTTCTCTTGCTGTAGGATCGCACATTTTGACCCAATTGAGGCATGTCTTTCAATTTATGACCAAGTTATTCTTGTGATTCTCAAAATAATTGCCTTAATTTCAAGAAGGCTTCAATTTGGTCACCAAATATCTCAGAACTCTACATATTTTCTCAGATATGTTTTCTAACTTTAGCCCTCTGATTTAAGATTTCATGGTTAAATTGGATTTTAAGATCCGGATGAAAATTCCGCTAGCATGTCATATCACTAGAATCAACATAACATGTACTATGTAAAGAAAACAAACAAACGACACATATTTAAAACACAGAGGAAAAAAGGACACTCCATTTAATTAAGATAGAAGGGTTTAAACATAACCACAAAGGGATAAAACAAGATAGATCCCGAACTACAATCCTGAAATAATTTGGATAACAGAAAATAAAACATAACAAACTACCAGACCTCTTCCTAGTAGGGAGAGAGGTGACTTCTCAATTGCTCATCCTGATATCTTAGCCACCGGTTTGCATATCAGTATGACTAAAGCTTTTCTCACTGTCAATGTTCTGCACCATAATTGACTTATATTGAATCATCTTTTCAATTTCTCTTTTCAAAGCACGACAATCTTCATTACTGTGACCCTAAACATCATAATGATATGTATATTGTACATTAGGATCAAAACATCTTGAATGTGGGTCAGGAGTATACCTAAGGAGCGAAGTGATCATGCACCATTGTACCAATCTCTGGAATAAACTGGCATACGACTCTTCAATTGGTGTAAAGTTATCTCTCATCTTCTGCCTTATTTCATTGTTTGACTTGGATCGAATATCGAGCCTAGAAGGGATTTGACATATTTGTGGAGTTGGAGGATGACTCTGAGGAGTTGGTGTGCGCCATTATGAGTAAGAAGGGAGTTGAACATATAGTTGTGCAAGTATACTAGATATGGAGATGGGGAAATGAAGTATAATGGATTTTGGGAGGGATTATAGAGAGCTTGGGTATGGACTTGGGCTTGAGACCGATGGTAACGACAACGTCGTCTTATTGGATGTGCCCGTTCTCCTACTAGAATAGCAGTTGTACCTTTCTCATTCTTCTTTCCTCCAATTTCCCTTACTTGATTGCAATATTATGCCAAATGTTTCACGGATTCCTTCTGTCCATCTTGCTCCTCAAGTTTTGACATCTCAAGGATTGGAAGAAGGTTAACACTTGAAGACATTCCCCAGTCTTTGTATGTAACATCTTCTTTACCCACAGGTCCTAGGAATCTTTTCCTAACATTTTTTGAACTCTTCATTTTTCCAACAATTTTCTCTAGCTCTTCTGGCAAGCTCGACTTCTTGTTAAGAAATTTTGGTGGTCCAATTAACATTGATGTGGACTTAGGAGTATAGAAATGATCATCAAGAGTATTGAACATGGGTTCACTAGCAAATTGGGGCAGCACAACCGTTGGATTATAGCCAAAGTGGAAGCCTCAGCAGAAGGTTGAGCAACAAAAACACAGGCAGTATGTGGTGTTGTCAATGTAGCAGGCTTATACTGAGAAGATAGAGGAAGAGTGGTGGAAGTATTGGGATGCTTTTGGCTTGGAAGGAATTTTGAGTCATGTTGCAGTGCATCAACAACAATAGGAATCTGACTTTGCGATTTTAATGAAAAACTTGAGGTATTTGTAGGATCAATAGTGGTAAATGGAGGAGGAGGCAACCCACTGGCCCAAGCTCGGTGCATTTCATCCATTTGTTGTCTTAGTCTCCTAATCTCTTGCTTTAAACTCTCATTTTTATGACTCTTTGTTTGATCCATGATGTCACTCCCTATATCCTTGTTGGACACAGGTAAACCTTTTTTTTTAGATTTGGTGTGATATGGAGAACCAACTACAATGCCACAATGCCACAAACCAACCACCTTAAACTAATTGAACAAGAGATAACAAGCGTTTTAGAGTGAAACACTTCTTCAAAACTCTTTTTCTGCTTTTCTTTTGAAAAGATCACTGAACCCGAGAAGGGCGCCTACGTATCTCACTCCTAAGAGAGGAGAATCAGGTGTGCGTAGTTTGTGAAGTCTTGCCAAAATGGCCAATTAAATTCTTTTTCCTTTCTTTTTTTTCTTGAAACTTTAAAAAAGAAAAGAAAATAACAAATTGTCAAAAGAATTGACGGAAATCTTTTTGAATTTTTAATCTTAACATTCCTATACAAAATGACATCTATGATTACCAAAGAAAATCTTTTTGGGTTTTTCATTTTGCATCTCATACGAAAATAAAACTTGAAACTATTAAAGAAAAATCTTTTTGTGATTTTCTTTTAGAGATGTATATGAATATCTACTCTAAATGAAAAGTGAAGAGAATCTTTTTGAATTTTTAAATAAGATCTCCGAACCAACAATAGGCTGTCTACATATCTCCCTCCCGAGATAGGAGAATCAGGAGCGAGTATTTTGTCCAGGTTGGATAATTAGGGATACTTATGAACCATAACTTGAGGGATACGATAAAGGCAGACGATGAAAAATGTCAATAAAATCTTTTTTTGAGTTTTCAATTGGACACTTAACATAAAAATAACACCAACAACTATAAAAGAATTTTTTTTTTTTTGGTATTTTCATTATATGAAATGAACAAAACTTCTACCATCCTTGTTTTGAATTTTCCTTTTATAAAAAGCTCCTAAAAAAATATTTTTGAAAATTTTGAATTATGAATACATGATAAAGGAGATAAAGGGAAATTTTTTTTGAGTTTTTTTTTTGTTTTTGAGTAAATGCGTGAAAAGGGTAAGAAAATCTTTTTGGATTTTTGGATTGTGAAAAATAAAAGTCATAAAGAACTCTAAAAAACTATGAAACTCTTTCTACTTTTTTTCTTTTTTTTTCAATTTTTCATACCTACACACCTTTCTTTAATTCTAGCACATGTTTTTTTTTAAAACTAGTCTGTCAAATGACCACGTTACCCTCAGAGATGTAACATTTAACACGTAGGGATGGTTTAGAGGTGAGTCTCCTACAAAGGACCAAGTGGGTCCCACTAGGTCTCAATATGATGCAGATAGGCATGACCTAAAGGTTGACCTATGCTAGGGTTCACTAACAAGACTGTTTGGGGGAGCGTATGATCGATAATGGCTGCTTTAGCTTTCCACCCACTCCTTACCAGCCGACGGCTCCCCCTCCTAAGATAAGGGTAACCCAACTAGAGGTCGTGTACACAGCGTGTACTACAGACTTGTTGCAGAAAAAATTGACTCGGGTTATGCAAATGATGTCAGATATAAAGCGATAACACATAAGATGAAAAACTATAAACACGTAGCACGTAGGCACTCAACGATGATAAAAAAGTATAAACAATAACACAAACAATGTCCATACACCCACAATGCCGAACTAAGTCGATATAACTCCAACATAAGCTCGAATTCCGAAAAAGATCCTCAGCAGAGTCGCCAGAGTTGTCACACCCCTTTTTTAACTCCAAAAAGATTATTAGATTTTATGTTCGAAAGAGTTTTTATTATTAAGTGACAAAATGAAGATTTTTATTTTGAAAAGAATTATATACATTTTTTCATTTCAGAGTCATCACTTGGCATAATTCGGTGTACCAAGGCACCTTTGAAAAATCCTTTACAAAATGATTTGACTCTTAAACTGATTTGCAAACAGAGATGCCTACTAAGGAATTCTGTTGACCGCGGGGAAGGTGTTAGGTACCCCTTGATCCAGTGGTTCGACCACGATCGCTTGGTGGAGCATATCGGCTAATTTGACACTATGAATGTATAAGCCACATAAAACATATAAAACAAGCAATCAAGCAAACAAAACAAAAAATTTCAAAATTTAGTGTCCAGTCCAATTATACAGTCCAAAATAAAAAATGAGAAAATATAAACCTACGCTAACCTACACTAGTCCTAAACTATGCTCCGATGCTTTACTCCATCCAATGCTCTGGGCCTTGACCGTATGCCATCTTCAAGTATAAATTTCTTGAGGCATTTCCCGGATAAAGCAATACAGATACCTCGGGGCATTCCCCGACCAAATGAGTAAATTTTTTCAATTGCGATAAAATAAATCCATTAAACACATATCTCAAACATTCCACCAGCTTCAAAATCCCTAAGTTTTCCTACCCCTACCATTTTCCTAACGATTCATGACCTAAAACATGATAATCAAACTTAACAAGGTCGACGTTTATTTCGAATCAAGCAATAGTCACTGAACCAACATAAATCATTATTCACTTTTAACAATTTTTGATCTTTTCCTCCAAAGTCTAACCTACCCCCAAATCAACTACGTGATTAACATACTTTACACCAGAATAAACAATCAAATAACGACGAGCAAAATCACCTCAACCAAAAATCATATTATTCAAAAATATTCACAAAAAAGAGATGAGAGATATAGAATTGGACCTCAATCATTCATTTTATTCCAAAATCAGTGATAGATCAGAATTCACGGAGCAACAGAACCTCGACCCAACTGAAAAATCAACGTCGAACCCGCAACTTGAACAAACCAACAAAAATCCAAATTAACCCGAATAAACCAACTGACCCGTTTTGATTTTTAATTGTAGTCAAATGGAATTTGGTCAGAATTGATTGAAAGAGCTCGAGTTTTATGGGTTCGATCTTCGACTTATTATTTTCGGCGAGAAGATGTCATTTCCGACGATGGGTAAACTATTTCTGTTTCGCCGGAGCTGGGAAAAGATGAAACTGGTGGTGTTTCGATGGAGAGGGTATTTGAGTTTTCCGACGAGAGTGGTGTCTCGCCGAAATAGTGCTCTCCGATCTTTCTCTCAATCGCTTCTATCTTTCTCTCTTATTGTTTTTGAGTTTTTCGATGAGAGTGGTGTCTGTCCGAAATAGTGCTCTCCAATCTTTCTGTCAATCGCTTCTGTCTCTCTCTCTGTATGTGTGTGCCCTCTTTTCTGATTCTCTATGTGTGTGAGAAAAATGGTGAGCGGAGTGTGTGATTTTGTGGGTGAATTGTGAGATAATTTAATGGAAGGTCAGTGTGTGTGCTTCTCCCCTTTTTTCGTGTTCTAGATGTATATATTTGTATGTAAATGAGTCAATCCTAGTGTGTATTGTGGGTGGATTATTCAAGAAGATAGTGATGTATGTTATTAGTTGAAAAAAAGGAGTGTTCACGTGGGTTTGTGTAGGTTAGTGGGTGAATTAGGTAGGGGTAGGGGTAGGTATGGTAGGGGTGAGGGTAGGGGTAGGGTAAAATGAGTAAAAATTAATTTTTGGGTGGACAAAATTACGTGTTTACAACGTTAATATCACCATTCTTTTGTAGCTCATGTATATAGAAAAGCTTTGGTAGAATATGCTTCGTTCTATCTCCTTTTATTAGTCCTCCCTTAAGATGTGCTATGTATGCTGCATTATCTCTGTATAAAATTGTGGGTAGATTATCATATTTCACACCATATTTTTTCTCAAATGAGATGTATAATGGACCTCAACCATACACATTCTCGGCTAGCTTCATGAATAACTATTATCTCATCATGGTTCAATGAAGTGGCTAGATAGTCTGTTTTGTATATCTCCAAGATATGACAGTGTCCACACATGTGAACACATTGTATGTTTGAGATCGAGATTCATGCGGGTTAAATAAATACCTCGCATCAGCAAAATCAACAAGGTCAGTACTGCAATCTTTAAAATAAAATAAGATCATGTGTTTGATCTCGTTCTGATGTCTCCTAGTAGGATCAGAACTATACCTTGCTAACAAATTGATCGAAAGACTATATCGAGCCTTGTAGTATTTACAAGATACATGAGTACACCACTCGCACTAAGATATGGTACTTCATAACCAATATAATTCGGTATGTTTCTCATTTCAGCAAATAATCTATTGCTTTGAAAACTTTCCAAGAGTTTCAATAATTTTCAAGCTATAAGCTTATACAATATAAGGATTATCAATAAGTTTCCCAGAAACTTTTATATTTTGAATCCTTAAAGAAGTTTTCATATAAATTTTGTCAAGTAACAATATTCAACATTTCATGTGTGGTATCTTCAAGTGTCTGGACTGCATATCAAATAAGTTTTACGTTTACCAAGATGCATCATTTTATGTCACTTGATAAATGTTTCTATGTCAGCATGCTTAAATTTCAGATCCTCGTAATCTTTTACAATATTGATTGTATCAAAAATATCGTCGACGATTTCTCATTTTGTATCGGTTCATAATACGACATAATATTTTGAGATCTCATCACTTCTTTATTTTCAGGTATCCGAACCTCTCAAAAGGTTTCATGAAGTATCATGTCGTAGGCTCTTCAAGAGCACATTGCCTTCTTATTATAATTATTTGCTCCTTATCCTTTTCAAGGATTATTTCATATGGAACCAATAGGTCTACCACATTTCATGCATGCATAGACTTTGTCCTTTAGGGACACAAAATAGGAGCACTTGCAGCTTAACTATGAGATGTTTTCGGCATTTGACTTGAGTTATATTTTGAATGAGGATCTGATGATAATTCCTAACATATTTCTTAGCTGTTTATAATCTCCCCTTATGTTAGGAAAACTAACATACATCCTCTATCTTATTTGAGAAATCCATCTTCGTGCATCATGGTATATTCATTAATCGTATACCGCACATCAACTATTAGATGGACTAATTGGTTCGAGATCTTGAACCAATTGAGAGGAAAGAAATAATCATAATTTATTGATCTAATGCATACGAGTGCTATTATATGCAACATATCATATTTCAGATAGAAAAAAGCATAGTTTCCACCCCAAACTATACACGAAAAGTCTATGTAACACCTTAACTATATTAGTGACCTATCACACACCTAAACAATAAAAAAGCAATACTTTTTACTCCCTAGATCTGACGTGGAAAATACATAATTATTTAACTAAAAAATGGCGCGTTTAAATTAAAAATTAATGTAAAAAAAATAAAAAAAAATTAAAATACTCCTCCCCCAACCCCCAGCATCCATCTCCCTACCCCCACCCCCAAACAATCATCTTCTTCATCACCCTCATCCCCAAACCATCATCTTCTTCATCACCCCTGCCCCCAAACTCCAACCTCACCCCCAAACCATCTTATTCATCACCCCTACCCTAACCAACACAGTTTCTTCATCACCCCACCTCTAAACTCTAACCCCATCCCCAAATAACACAATTCATCCTCCACCTTGATCGAATCAATGTCAATTTTACAATAAATAAAATTAAATTGTATTTGATGTTTAAACGGGCAAAACCAAATTTTATAAATATATATATATATATATATATAATAAAATCGGATCCAAATTAAATTTGTTGTTTTTAATTCGCCGGCATTCCGACGAAATCAAACGATCAGTGGCGGATGTACATGTATTCCAAGGGGGGTCATCCGAACCCCCTTCATCGAAAAATTATACTATTTTTACATGGTAAAATTTTTTTTTATGTATAAATAATAGAGGCTGAACCCCCTTCGACTAGTCCGTATATGTACTACTGAACCCCCTCACTGAAAATTCTGGATCCGCCTCTGCAAACGATGACGAATATCAGAGGATAGGTCAAAATTTTTGTAGCAAAGATGTTTTTCGGTGAATTCTCATCGGAAAATTCAAATTCATCATCGACTTTCTCCTCTCTGTCTGTTAATTATTAATCCATCCAAAAATAAAGCTTGCTACCATATTAGTGTTTTAAAAAAAAAATTATAGCTGAAAAACAAATAGAAAAAGTAAGAAAATATGTTGGTCGTTACCACTTAAAACATTGAGGCCAACAGTCGAGTGGCAATTTTTTAAAACAATAATGGCCATTATAGCTGAGAATTCTTTTTTTAAAGAAAAGACAATGGGTTACGGATGAAGAACATTGTTAGAAGAAATTAATTGTTATGGTAATTTTATTGGTGGGATAAAGTTTATGGTGGTGAATATGGTGTAATGGAGGTTTTAGATATTGAAGAAGAAGGAAAAAAAATTAAATTTAAAAGAAAAAAGAAAAGTTTATGAAAATAATAAATTTATTATTTTTTTGGATTATGCTAATGTGGCGCTGATGTGGCAACGCGTGTAAAACACTACACCACATGCAAGTGGTATAATGCTTGACATGGTGTAATAAGTATCACTTTTTTATAGTTTAGGTGTGTAATAGATCACTAGTATAGTTTAGGTGTTACATAGACTTTTCGTGTATAGTTTGGGGTGGAAACTATGTCTTTTCCCTATTTCAGATCAACACATGAAGTTTTGTTCTCCTTAGTAATGGTTTAGCTATTTATCGAAGGCATTCAACACCAAATCATCATCATCAAGATGAATTGTCTTGATTCCACAATCTGAAAATTATGTTCTTAACTCAATTTTATTGAGCAAGCAACTTTATGAATGTCAAACTGCAAGTTGACAATAAATGTACAAATGATCATCTTATATCGATATATCTTAATAGATCACATGTTTGGTGAATGAGCCCATATTCACCTTTTATACTTTTCAGATTTTGAGGGATCCAATCCTAAAATTAGTTGGTCCAACCAACTTATCATGAGAACAAACATCATTAAAAGTTCATGAAGAATTTTCTAGTTCTTCAATATATGTTTAATACTCAATATGCACATTTTCGGAATGTAGCAATCGTTTATGTTAATTTATAAACTTTTATACTAGTAAATTCCAAGTTTACCATGACATGTATTTTTTTTATATTAAATTTCAGATTTACTATTACATGAATAAATTTTCGAATTTACTACATCGGAAGTAGATTTCAAAATAACTCTTCTCAATTATTTTACCTTTTTCGGAGGTGAGTTATGATACCACCACAATCAAGTGCATTTTTATATTGAAACAATCAAAATTCTCATTCCCTAGGAATGGAATATAATCGTGCCTTAAGTCTATCAAATTTTGATAGCTTATAACCTCTTTCATGATACTGCTACTTCAGAAGAAAATCAAGGCATACATATAATGTAGAGAATTTTTCTCTAACATATCTTATGATCATAATATGCATGTAAAAATATCATCACTTTTGATGATCATTATTATATTGTCCCTCCCTGCATATATTCGTGCATTCAATCACTTGTCTTCTTTCAGCCATGTACTGCTACCGCATTCACTTTAGGAATAAAGCATATTCAATAGGACAAGTTTCATGACTTTTTATGAAATACACATTATGTTGCTTTATCCATCATTAAATCATCAATATGGTGCATTGAGATTCAAACTCAACGCCTTATCTTTAAAGGCGTCTTAGACATAAATTGATTGTCTTAGCCATCATTATATCTTTAACAATGTTGTTCTTCAAAAACAAATACAAGCAACAAATAATACTCGTTAGTTAGAATCACCACTGACGTTAGTCAATTGATTGTGACTTCGAGAGTAGCAGAATGATTTGGGTTGGAAAATGAATAAAACTATACCTTGCTTTTGAAATATGAATCTAAAAAAACTGTAAAAAAGAATGTTAGTTCATATTGATTCATGAACGAATTTGCAACAGTTCTTTAACATACAGTTACATAAGATTACAGTACTACTAGTGAGTTAATGTAAAAGTGATTCAGTAATAAAATTATCACTACTTACAAAAGTCATACGAATCATTAAATGAGCAACTAAAAATGCATGAAGCAGCATCAACTTTTTCTTTTTAAAATTGAAAACTAATTTAAAAACAAGCAACAGTAGTGGCCATACATATGCTGGTGATATGATTGTCAATTTACTGAAGTGTTTCATCACGGTATTTCAAGAACAAATGCAACTTCTTAATAAAACAAGCCTTACAGCTAAATCAATTTCTTATCGTATCAAAGATTCAAGTTTACCGTACAAATTTCAATTGGTAAGAGACTCAGATGGTAGAATCTCGTGTTGATAACGTGTTATGAAATATAAATTAAGAACAACAAGAATATAGAGAGAGAAAAGGGTAGACTTCTTTATTTCTCTCGAGGGATGAGAAATCATCAGATTGAGTATACAATAAACAAAACCCCTCTATTTATAGGAGAAAATACTCCTAATTTCTGACTAAAAGACAGATACTTCAAATACTGATAGACAGGGGCGGATCTATTAAAGAGCTTGAGGGTGCCACGCAACCCGCAGCTTCGATGTAAACTCTCTATATGTGCAGGTATGTATATATATATATGAATATAAATATTTAATAAATGTGTCACCAAGGGAACCAAAGTGCTATGTTTCTCCAGTGGCAAAGGGGCATATATTCTCCCCGGAGGGTTTGCAGGTTCGAACCCTGCTGCCAACAACATGTTTTGATTTAGTTTAATTAAATCAATTATATACAACTCTATCTTGGCAAACCTTTTTTGGTTTAGTTTAATTTAATTCAACCAATTGTATCCATCTATATTTTGCCAGTGAAGTTAAAATTATATTTATTTAAAATTTCTATTATACTTATTTAAAACTTCTTATTGGTTAACTTAGTTATAATTAGAATCGGTTGTTTTATATGTCTAATGTAAGTAATACTTAACCTAGGTATAATTAGAACCCCCGTTGTTTGATATGTTCATGTTACGTAATTACGAGAGGGAGTTGTTAAAATTCATTGACCTGTCCTTTCAAAATAAATAAGATTTAAATTTTGTGTAAAGTATATAGATTAATCTTATCAGATTTAAGTTGATCTATGATAATAACCCGATCTTATAATTGATTTTTTTTTCTTCATCTTCACTGCAGATGCTTTTAATTGTTGTTGACTAATATTAATTCATTTATTTTTGACTAAAATAGCAAATTTAGGAAGAAGAAGGGAGTGGATTTGGTTCTTTATATGTTACTAAGCTTGCTATTTTATTTTATTTTATTTTATTTTATTTTTGAAAAGGGATTAATTCTATTTTCAATGTATGAGTTCTAACTCTATTTTAAAATCCCAAATTGTAAATTTTGAATATATAATAAATTTTAATTCTTAGTTATTATACTAAAACTTTGTACACAAAATTGAGGCCAAATTGCAAAAGTCACATTTGTTTACTGTTTTTTAGAAAAATAAATAGGTTAAAAGTTGAAGCATTCCTTCTTTTAATCACTCTCTATTGAGAGATAATAGCGGAGCGACAATTTTTATTAGGAAAAATTAAAATCGAACGAAAAAAACACACGAACTAGTCAAAGGGGTTTCAATATCTACTATATATCATAAAAAATAATGTTAACTATATATAAATATTACAGTTTTCTGATGAAGAGGATTAAGATGAACACTTTGGCCATAAGTTAGTTCTGCCCTTGGAGGCGAACTCAGGATTTGAAGTCTTCGAGTGATTGAATCAATAAGTCTACTTGGCACCCTGAGACTCCAAATTCTGGATCCGCCTCTGCTGATAGATATCAACTAGATCTTAATAGATCTTATCTATATTCTTGATAGACATTCACTATAATGTAAATACATTTATAACAGTTATATAACTTTCACGTGATTTTTATAAGAATTCACATAAATTATAAAAATATATATAACTCACTTTTTATGTGAGTTGTGTAAAAACAAAAAAGGACAACTCACAGTTTTATAACTTTCATGCTATAACTCAAATAAAAAAGTGAGTTATTCGTATAGCTTACATTTTTTGTGAGTTACGTGGAAACTAAAATAACAATTCACTTAAAACGTGAGTTATACACTTTTTGGTAACGTAACTTTAACACCGTGAATTTGATACCGTTAAAATAAAAAGACATTAACTCACTGAAAAAAATGAGTTAAATTTATTTTTGTACCACTTAAAGTTCATGTCATATTTTAATATTTTTTTAAATTGCTGGCATAGTTTGATCGCCGACTCCCACCTAGCTTGCTCTGGTTGTTGAGGCAACAATCATTCACTTTTTTATATACTCCAAAAGTGATTTAATTTGCTTATAACGTCACCAGATCTTTTTGGTAGTAGTATTCCCTGTAAGTTGCTCGTTTTTCACATTACATTTTTGGATATGGGGGGTTGGTTTAAGATAATGTGAACTTTAAACCAAAATCTTGCAAAGTGCTTGTGGACTGTCTATAAATGTTTCAATAATGACTATCTATCAGGTAAAAATACAAGACATGAGTAGCACCCAAGAGTACAACCTAGTGATCAAAAAGTGGGTTGAGAATCAAGATGTTTTAAGTTTAAATCCTAACGAAGATAAAAATACTAAGTGATTTCTTTTTATCTGTCCTACTATTGGAACAAAGTTATCTATCTATTATTGGTGGAAAGCGACAGATATCCCATAAAATTAATTGAAGTGTGCTAAAGCTAGCCAGTAATACCACAGTCATGAAGAAAAAAGGAAGAAGATACAAGACATGAATTGTCTGTAGAATCATTGGACAGAACAATGGAAGAAAGAATCAAACTATATTTAAAGTTGCAACAAGCCCAATTAGGCCTCAATATGTGAAGCAAATTACAAACAAATAAAAAGAAGAAAATGATGAAAAAAATAGAGGAGAAAATAAGAAAAAAAGCACAAACAATGTTGTGTTATTCATCTGAAAGTTGATGCAACAGTTTGAGCCCAAAATCTAAGATTATCTTTCATGTTCATATCATTATTCATAGATGGAAATCTCCATTTCAACAATTTCCTACTCATCTTTCTTTTTTCAAGAATCTCCCATGCTTCAGAAAGATAAGGCCTTTTATGATCAATATCCCTCTTTTTACCACTACTATTTTCTACTTCAATGTTTCCCAATTTCTGCAATCCCGGAACAATTGTAACCAAGCTTGAGTATTTATCTTCTTCACTAAACTCGAATCCCAAATCCATAAATCCCTTTAATTCCTCTAGTTCAAGCTCCGATGAGCTTCTCTGAATACGAATAATTCCCTTAACTCCTCCGTGTTTAGCCTTCATCTTTCTCTTCTGCTTATTATCCTTCATTTTTACTGCAACTTTGTTATGTGTGATAATCACAGAAGTTGGAGAATTCCCAAGTTGACTAAAACTCGGACTCTTCAATAATATTGCTGTGCCTGTATCCGGTTCCTCAAAAATGTGCTGCTTTTGAACGATCCGACATGCATCTGACAACATTTTTGAAGGATCACTTTGTGATCGACCTAAGACCTTTGTTGATTCTTGAATTTCATGGGGATTTTCTTGAAATACTTTTCTGTCTTGTACATCATATGAGAATCTATTGTTGTTGGTAAATAATATTCCTTGTTCAAACCAATAAGTATCAAAGAGCTTGAATAATAGTACTTCTTCAGCAGCCATATATTAATTGTGCACTAGAAAACAGAATTTTTATTTTTTCAGTAAGCAAATCTTGGAAGTCACATGGTATGGTATATATATACACATATATACAAGTATATTTTTATTGATTATTGAGTATGTTATTGGAATATGATCAGCTATATTCGAATCTTATACTCCCTCCGCCTATTTTTATTTGACAAGATTATTAAAAATAAATATTTAATAATATATTTAATTTAAAAAATCAATAAATAATTTATTTATTTGTATCTATTTTATCCTCAGTTATTACCTATACTCATTCCCAATTTTCAATGCATTAAATTTATTAAATTCAGAGGGTTATATAGTAAAACTATCCTCTTATTATTTATTACTCTTTTTGTTTTAAAATAGCTTATCCTTTTTTCTAAAAATATTTGTCTCAATTTAATTATTTTTTTAATGAAATAAAGATAATGTTATTATCTTGTTTCAATACTATCCTTATCATTAAATGACTAAACGAAGTGTATATACACAAATTTATATTTTCAAAACGTAATTAGTAAAACTAATTTAGTAAAATAAACTCCTAATAATTTTTTTAAGGTAAGTATCAAGTCAACAAGGGTCAACTATTTTGAAACGAAGCTAGCGTTTGACCATAGATTTCTAAATATTTTTGGCAAATTACTTTTGGGTGAAGATTTGAGTGAAATTTTACCATGTATTTGATCATAGTATTTGGGAAGCATATTTCAGTTTTAAAAGTTCACAAAATTAAAATTTAACCCAAATATTAATTATTTTTTAATATTTAAAAATTTAAATTATTTGTCAAATAATGACAAATTATATGGCCAAATATTAATTGTTAAGTTTTTTGCAAATGTAATTTGAAAAATCTATAGCCAGATGGGGCCTTTGAAATATTTATTAAAGGCGTGTTAAATAGTGAATAAGTAAAAATAAATGAAATGGAGGGAGGAAGTAAGTGGTTTATTATAAAAGTAGGCCCACGTTTTTCCTCTAGAAAAGTCGGAATATATATTTTTTTTGTGGTAAGCACCATTTGCTCGAAAATTTTTCTTTTGAGTGAGATTCACTCAATAAAAGTTGTATGAGGGTATTATTTACACTTGACAAGTATTTTGTGGGGTCCATTTTTGTCATCTCCTTCTTTCACTTTTGTATTTCTCTCACTTTTGAGTTCTTTATTTTTTATTAATATTTATTTTATATCAACACTTCTTTATTTTCCTACATCATTTTAAACGAAAAATTTTCATAATAGAATTAAAAAAGTAATCCCACTACTACAAATGAAAAATTTTATTTAATTTAATTTTTTTGAGATATAAAAATTGATTATTGTTAGTTGAAGGATACAAATAAGTATGTTCATAATTTGATTTATATCGAACTATTGTATCGAAAATAAAAAATTTTGACCTCACAGTTTTAATACGACTTAATATAATTATTAATTTACCTTTATAAATATCTTGAAAATATGTAATCTTTAATAGTTTAATAGCTATGTAAAACTCTCTTTATTTAAAAACGAATAAATTTAAAACTTAGGAGAATATAATTAATGTGTTTTCAATTATCCAAAACATCACTTATTTTGAAGCAAATGAAAAGCCTAAAACATTGCTATTTGAGACGGTAGAAAATAACAGCTAAAATCTAATATTTTATTTTTATTCCTTTTTTCTTCATTAATAAAATATGATTAATTAATTAATTACAAACTACCAATACAAAATTACTACCTTACTCCCCCATCTTTACTTGTCTACTCTTCCTAACCATCATCATCTGTTCTCATGTACATCGTCCTCGTTCTTTCTTTCTCCTTTCTCCAGTGTTATTATGAGAGTCTAGGAAATTAAGTTAAATTCAATTAATTAGAAACTCAGAAAATTAAGCGAGATTTTTTGTTGGATAGTAAATTCTAACATCTTAAAAGAAATTGTTAAAATTAAGGTAAAAAATCCACTTGCATAAAGTCTTTATTTGACGGAATCAAACTCAGAGATAGGTTGATAAAATCTTAATTGATTTTGAAAATTGATTCATCTCGTAAAATATTGGTTTATTGGCACATAGAAAATATTTAAAAATCTATATGTTTTAAAAATTATTTTATTATATTAAAGCTTCGAAAGTATGTATTTATAAATATTTCATAATTTTTTTGTTTTGCTAATTCTAATTTCATGAGGTCGATTTTCTAAAAATATAAAAAAAATTAAGAACATACCGACCTCCTAAGGTCAATAGGTGTTATTTTATTTTATTTTATTTTTAAGTGTAAAACTAACTTTCTAAAATTAATTTTTATTTTTTTTCAAAATACAGTTGATTTTCTCAAAATTATGAAAAATAAAATTGTAAGAATTAACCTCATGAAAATTTTCATGTAATTTATTCTTGTCATTTTTTATTACTGGGGTCTATTTCTTGTTAAAGAAGGGAGCAAAAAAAGTTAAGAGAGGAATTAATGGTCCCATAATAATACGTGGCAGTCACTGAATGCCTCATACAACTGACAAAAGTGTCTCTTACACAAAATAAAATTTTCCCATTTGCTCTTCCAATTATTGTTGTGTTAGTTGGAAAATCAAGTCAACTCCAATGACAGTAATATTTTATTTAATGGTGCCTCAATATGGGGTTGAATGATAGATTATGCAGTCTGATTGGGCTAATATGCATTTTCTTGAAGTAAATTATGTGCATCATTAATATATTGGTGCTTTGTCTAATTTATAGTGTAGTGTTTTTAGAGTCAAAGTTTTAGAGGTGAATGAAAATGAATGGAGGGAAATTTGAAGTTAAGTTAATTTTAGATAGAAACTTTTTTCTCATTGGTGGTGAAAAGGAAGATTAGTGTTCTACGTGGCAATTCACGTGAGACATCACGTAGGACATATGTGTATACTTGTTCAATTTTGTAAAAGTTTAAGTATCTATTTATGTATATCTAAAGTTGAAATACATAAATGACAGTTGAAACCAAGTTAAATGACACGTTTATATATTTTACCTTTTTTTAATGGTAACTGAATAAGAGATTGAATGATAGGTTATGTTTTTTATTTTTAATGGTAACTGAATATTAAATTGAATGATAGATTATGCAGTATGATTGGGCTAATATGCATTTGGTTAGACTATATTATCTTGGTACTCACTATATGATTTGTAGCGTTGGAAAAAAACTAGCATAATGTAGCATGTACCAGATTGAATAGTTCAAGGGGTAAAGCGTGCAGTATTTGAATAAGAGCACTGTTTTTAGGCAGGGGATATTTCAAAAATAGCATCATTTTGTTATAAAACTCACCTTCCATAGTCACATTTTACATAATTATCATTTATAGTCGCTGTATTCGGTTTTGCAGATAGTATGTATTCATATAAAATATGAATACAATCCCTATTTAGTCTCGCCAAAAATGAAATTTAATATTTTAAAAAAGAAAAAAAATCTCAATCATGTTTATCTCGTTAAATTGAATATTTTCTTGCCTAACACTACCATTATCTTTTTTTATATTTTTTTATTTTTTTGTATTTTCCCCCTTTTTTCTTATTCTTTTTTTCCTACTTTTATTTTTTTCGTTTCTTTTTTTTTGTTTTTTTGTTTTTTTTCTCTCTTTAATCTCTAACTTCTATTTCTCTTTCTTCTTTGATTTTTTTTATTTTCTTTTTTTTTGTACTTATTTTCTTTATTATTATTTTTTGTTCTATTTTATATTTTTTGTATTTTCGAAAAATATGAGTAGTCGAGAACAAGTCATGGATGATAACGTAAATACCACAATTGTTTATCGTATTTATAGTCACACCATCATTTATATTTTTGTATTTATTGATACAACTGTATTTGTATTTATATTTTAAAGTTTGCACTTGTATTTATATTTTATAGTTCGCATTTGTATTTGTATTTAATAGTTTGCACTTGTAGTTGTATTTGTTAGTTTGTGCCATCATTTATATTTTGTATAATTCACACTTGTATTTTAAAGAATTATTTCATATTTGTATTTTATAATTGATTGCATATTATATTGGATTATATTTATATTATGGTTTTATTGTATTTGTATATTTAGATTACATTTGGATTAGACTTGTATTTGTATTCTATTTTCTTCATTATCTTTTTATTTTTAAGAAATTATTTTGTATTTGTATTTGTAAGTTGATTGCATATTGTATTTAGTCGTGACTGTGTACAATTTATCATTTGTATTTGTATACAAACAAGTAAGTGCATTAATTGTATTTTCTTGATTCTAAAATATATAAATATGTAATGTATCATTTGATACTTATGTACCATTTTGTATTTGTATATCAAAATTATCATTCATATTTGTAAATAAAGAAATATCAGTTGATACAAATACAATGACAAACAAATTAAACAAATGATTTTACAAATACAAATACAATATGTATTTGTATAAAAATTTGAGTTGTATTTATTCGTATCAATAAATACAACTCATATCAATAAATACAAACAAGTATTTGTGGAAAAAAATCAATCGTTCGTTTTCAATAATTAAAAAATACAAATGATAGTTCACACTTGTATCTATATGTTATAGATCGCATTTGTATTTGTATTTTATAGTTCGTACTTGTATTTGTATTTGTTACTTCGCATAAATATAAAGGAGAAAAAAAATTTTAAAAAAAAAGGAGAAAAAATGAGAGAAAAAGGAGAAAAAATGAGAGAAAAAGAAGGAGGAAAAAATACACACAAAAAAGGAGAGTAATAGAAAATTAGAAAAAAATTACAAAAAAAGAAGAAAAAATAAAAAGGATAAAAAGAAAAAATGAAGGAGAAAAAATAAAAATGAAAAAAGAAGAAGGAAAAAAGGAGAAAAATGAAAAGGAAAAAAAGAAAAAGAAAAAAAATAAATAAAAATAAAAAGTGGAAAAAGCAAAAATAAAAAGAAAACAACAAAAAATAGGAAAAAAAAACTGAAAAAGGAAAAAAAAAGTAAAGAATAATAGAAAATAGAAAAAAAAAAAGAAAATACTTGAGAAAGACTATGAATTGTAATTAGGAATAATTAATAGGTAAGGGGGGGTTATGAATTGTAATTAATTAAAAATTAGACTTTAAATGATAATAATAGCCCAATAATGACTAATCCGGATAATTTTCCCTTTTTAAGTAACGCTAAGGTTATAAGAATTTGACTGATTGTGAAATTTAGTAGGCGTTTGGATATAAGTTAAGTGGTATACAAACATAATAATTGAAACTATGTAGAAATGGGGTATTTGAAAATTGAAGTTATATTTTTAATATGAAAATATAGTTGAAGTTCTGTGGTGAAATTCTGAAAGAAGAAAAAAAACTTTAAAAAACTTATAATATCAACTTTTCAAGCTTTAATTTTCATATTTCAAGTTTGAAGTTAAAAATAATGTGCCAAATTCATAACAAATATCTATATCTATATGTACTAAATAGCAAGAAAGTCTTACCTATTAATTTGCCAAAGTCTTGCCTATTAATTTGCCAAGTGACAACTTATAAAGTTGACACGTGTATATTTTTAGCACAATTTAGTTAATTAGTTAAAAATTAGTTAATGTTAAATTGCTAAAAAAAATTAAAATAAAGACTTAAAAAATCAAAATAAACATAAAAAATTAATTGTTAAAAAAAATGGATCTTTTCTGAGGAAATGGGTAGTCTTTTTAGGATTTTCTCTCTCTTTTTAATTAATAGATATTTATTATTTTTCTTTAAATTTTAAAATTTAAAATGGTACTACAATTTATTATTAAAAATAAAAATAAATCTGAAGCAAACAAAACAGAGAAAAACTAACCTCCAGGTCCTTACTCTTCGTTAACCCCCATTAACCTACATATCAATTATATTTATATATTTATATATAAAGTAGATTTAGTTTTTGAATCCTCAACAAATTAATTCAATAATAAAATAGTCTATCTATATATTATTAGTTTTATATATTTTTTTGGACAATTAACAGTTCAAGCTAAGCAAATAGTATATTTGTTTCAAATGTGGCAGCCTTAACAAATAGTTTGTTTTTAATTATTTTAAGATTTTCTTAAAATATAAATTTTGATAGTTACTATTATATTTTACAATTTTTTTAATTCAAATTTTACCAAATGGCTAGAGTTCGAATGATGAAATTAAATATAATTTCAGCTTTCAAATTAAACAAAAAGCAACGTGAGTTAATTAGTTTCTCTTTTGAAATAAACTTGATCTTTTCAAAAAATGTTACATGTGAAGGAAAATAGGATAGATTGCAAATTTGTAGAAATAGAAAATGTTTAATTAAAGATGTGGGTTTATTTGATTTAATTTAAATCTACATGTCATTAAAGCAAGCTTTATTAATTAATCATATACTTATCATTTAAAATTGTAATAATAAAGTTTCAAATTCTTATACTTTTAGTAGGGTAAAATAATTAATAAATATTTTAATATTTATATCTTTAATACAATAAATTAAAAAGCCAAAAAAAGTAAAATGAAAAAATGTTTCCTAAAGTGAACTACCCATTCACAATGCTCACACGGTTATTCTCATTCCCATACCCCATGTTCACAATGCAGTTATATGCAATATTCAATATCAATTATCACATGCAATTCACAAGTCCTCCATTACGTCATTATATATCCAGACGTGATAAATATTTGAAGGAGTTAATAGATGTAAATAAGGAGAAGGCATAATTTATGAAAAAGGCTCACGAAATATACATTCTCGACAACTAAAAAAGAGTATTGCATGCAGTTTTTCAAATGGAGAGATCAATTGGAATAACAGTTTACATGAAATTGATACACAACTAACTCTTTCACGGTATTTAGCACATGATTTCTGCAAATATCAGCAGTAATCAATAGTTTTAGCAAAGACTAAATTTATATGATGTCGCGTTCAAGCTTTATTCGATTGTTACGATTACGACTTTGTTTGACTACAATATTATAAAAATTCGAAGATCATCGTTATATTTGAGGTACCTTATGTATATTTTATTGGGTCTCTACTTTATTTATACTAATCTCTCTCTCTCTCTATATATATATATATATATATATATTGCAGATGAATGGAATCACCATGCTAGGACTTAGGGTGTAAAAGATGGCAACAGAATATATATATTTAAATAAAAGTTTCAACTTTATTCATTTCGTAACATTACTTATGCTAATTGTCTTGAAAGTTCATGTAAATACCTATGCAATTAAACGATGAACGATTTAGTCGTTTGTTTAACAAAGGTACATGCTTTGTTTTCATGTTCTATTTCTTTTTTTGTTTTATGTTTCATTTTCAAATGCAGTTTTTTCTGAAATTTGCAGTAAATATACTAACGTTTCTGAATTTTATTAACATACTGAAAGTTGCAAAAACGAAGAAGCTTGAATAACAATAGGTTTCATATTTTTTTTATTTTGTTCTATTTGTTGTCATTGTAAAAGTAAAAATCTGTATCAAAGGTTATTTCTCTTTGATTTTATTTGATTTAATGTCATTATATAATTTATTTTACTTCTTTTGTTTTTATTCGTCTCTTTCTATAAGAATATTTTATATCTATTTGTTTGTAGTAGTTTTTCTTTCAGCCAGCGATTGCTCCGTTTATATGCTTGAATTTCTATTCACGTATTCACACAACTATTCATTCCAATGAATTTCAAATATATTTTTGACCTTTTTCTTGATTTATTCAATTTTTCTGTATATGCCTACTTTTATGTTGATATTTTGAAATTTAGTTTTAAAAATTTCATCATGTAATATGAGTACTGTCATAAAATGATAGCAATAACAACATTATTTTTATTTTTAATTAAATTGAAAGTCATACAAATTGTAAATTTGTAAGGATAAGATCCTGTAATCTCAAAATTACACAAAGGTTATATGTTGAATATTCTTTTTTCATACTTGAAAGCTCTAATTTGAAAAATGTTTCTGCATTTGATTTTGATGTTAATAGCATAACTTTTATAATGTAGTGATTCAAAAAATTAATTGAAAGATTAAGATTTTGAATTTAAATTTAATATTAAATATTTTAGAGATGGTTACAATTTCACCGCTTCATCCTAATAGTAAGAGTTCTAAAATTCAAAATGTCTTTTTAATAAGATTTTGAATCTAAAATTAATATTAAATATTTTAGATATTATTACAATTTTGCCATTTCATCCTGATTGTAAGAGTTCTAACTTTTAAAATGTCTTTTTAATAAGGTTTTAAATTTAAATGTAATATTAAATATTTTAGAGATGGTTACAATTTCGTCATTTCATCCTGATCGTAAGAGTTCTAAATTTCAAATTTTATTTTTAATAAGGTTTTTAATCCAACTCCAAGATAAAAATTAAATAAAATTCATGTGGCACTTTTTAAAACAAAACATTTTTTTTAAATAATGAATCTTAGGACTTCTTAACCTTTGTAAAAAGAAATTAAATTAATATATGCATTTTTTTAATTTTAAAATAAAGTTTTTGACTATAATGAAAGTTGTATGAATCAGTTAAGTTATAACTGGTAATATCCGTTAATATCTTAGAAGTTCTTATTTCATGAATTTATTTAATTGAAAGTTATCCAAATACAATTAAAGTAGTAAGATCCTTGTGTTTTTAAATTAACATATGTATTATAATTTAATGTAGTTATCGTTTTGTAATTGGTTACAACTTCTCCATTCATCGTTAATAAAATAAGAAAATGAACTAAAAAAACACCCATGGCTATCTAATAACCTCTTCATTTTTCATTTTCATCATGAATTATCAAAATAAATGTCATAAGAAAACATAACAATAATATGCACAATAATTACACTAAAGAAAAGATGCAAAATTTATATAGTAGTGCAGTTGTAAATTTCTAAACTAAAAAGATAAAATTTAGAACTTGCTACACTTTCTTGATTTTTTTATAAGGCTCTTTTATATTTCTTGATAAATAACTGTATTAACAGTAAATTCTACACTATTATTTGTGAATGGGCAAGCTACATATAAGCATGTGAAAAAAGCTGAAAATTCAGATATATGATACATGAACGATTTGTTTTAGCAATTACAATTTCTATATTTACATATTACACAATTAATAGCAATTACACACTACACTATTGTCCTCATATTTACACATTTTCTTTAAATTAATAGCAATTACAATTTATGTAATTATTTTAATATTACACAATTTAAATTCCACTTTTCTTAAACATTCTATAATAGCAATTACAGATTCTTTAAATATAATTTTTAAATTTTAAAAATTAAATTTTAACTCAAATTAGTTACAACTTCTTAACTTCCTTATTAATTTAAAAGTTAGCATTTTTCAATTTTTATCATTATCACATCCTCAATACTCAGTAACTAATAAAGGAACTCTATGTAGAAGATTTTTGACATACATAGTATTTTAGCTCTATGAAATTGTCCGTAGTTATAGTAGGCATTATTCTCTCACCACTTATTCTTTTGATCAGTCACTTTTAGCTTAATTTTAGATCAAATTTTCCGTTTTTTCCTCTCGGATGCAAATGCTAATGTGGCTTGCCTCCCTAACTATGATCAGCTGGGGATTTCAATTGTTTTTTTTTGGGGTGTGCAATTTTTGCGTGGTTTAAGCATCAAAGTATTGAGGAATAGGAGATGTGAAAAAATAAGTCGAGAATGCATCTCAAGTTTTCAATTAATAAAAAGTGACAACTAGATTCCACAATATTATTAAGTTAAAAAGATAAAGTCGCTCAAACAACTGGAAATAATTATTCGACTACTGTATTAGTTGTCCCAATACCATCAAAGTTATCCAACAACTTCGCAGAGTTGTCGAACAACTTGGATAGTTGTTGGGACAACTTCTATAGTTGTTGATACAACTTTTATAGTTATTGGAGCAAAAATATTAAAATAAAAAAAAAATTGTCACTTCTACCTAACTTTTAAAACTTGAAGGCCCTCCAATTAATTGAAAAACTTATTTGTCACTTTTAATTTAAAATCCAAAAGATGTTATTTAAACTACCTAAGAATTGATTTGAAGCAAAATATTTCATTAAAAGACATGAGATATTATAAATATTTTATCATTAAATTGATAGATTTTATTTGATCTTGAATGACCATTGTTGTTTGCTTGACGTTTCTAACTTATTAATGAAAGAAGTGCTCTTCATACCTTTACTCAGCTTCTTAGTTATTTTCACTTTCTTCATACATGTTTACTTAAAATATTTAACAATAAATTTTTATTTTGTGGATGAAATAAAGTGATAAATTTTCTTGGTAGATGATAAATTTTGTATAGGCTCATAATATAAGTTTTCAAATCATTGTAATGGTCATTATAGTAAATTTTGCATCATGCATGATAATAATTTATGCATCTGTTTATCCAAAAAAATATAAGGACGAATAATAATATGAAAAGAAAAAATATATTTCTTATGCATCTCATAATATTTTTTCTACTTAATTGTTTAAGAAAAAAATTGTGTAAGAACAATAATAATAATATGAAAAAAAAATTGTGTAAACTTCTATGGGAAGTAAATCAAATAAAAATTAAAAATGTCATATTGTTATTTGACTTGCATGCGTTTAAAACTATTTATTTAATTAATCTATATTAATTTTCATCAATTAATTAAATTGTCTCATATAATTGTGATAGTGAAAGAAGAGCTTAAGATCAAAAGAACTCATATCTTTCTGTTAATAATTTGGATGAACTTTTTTTTTTTTTTCTACTATCTCAGTAAGCAATTTATAGATTCATCAATTAACTTTAAATTTTATTGTACATTATACAAAATCTGACAGTAATAGGATGAGCAATTTTTCTTTTCATACAAGACTTCGTATAAATGTTCTTGGATCAAATTATTTAAAATCACAATTGCTAGAATTTTTTCAAATATGAATAAGCAAATAAAATAATATTTTTTAATAATATTTTAAATATTTTTTGCGCATTGCGCAGACACATATACTTGTTTATTTAAAATTATGTCGAAATATTATTTCAAAATTTTGAAAAAGGATCCATGCACAAACAGGGCCTAAAAGATCTCCATATACAAATTATGCCATTATTAAGCATAACCTCTTTGCTTTAGTAGTCAATTTGTTAAAGTAATACTGCCTTTGTTTAAAAACGAATGATTTACTTAACACAAAGTTTATGAAAATAAAGAAACTTTTGAATCTTGTGGTCTTAAATTAAAATTGTGTTAAATATATCAAAATGTTCTTTAATCTTATGGTCCTAAACATGCCATGTGGAAAGTTGAAATTAAAATATTGACAAAAAAAAACAATTCTTTTTAACGGACTAAAAAAAAATTGTAGGTCATTCGTTTTAATCGGAGGAGTAATATATTTAGTTATTGATAAGTACTAGCTTTTGTTAGTTTGGTTGGTAGTGACACTGAATAAGCAATTTTTTAAGAAGAAGTGGTGGTGAATTCAATGGATTAGGCATACAAGTAGGACATAGATCTTTGGATATTTATGTGATTTTATCATCATTCGATGTGGATGTGATTAGGAAATTAATGTCTATCTTCCAAGCAAATTCATGTACTTTCCCCAGCAAATTACATGCTTTTGTTTATGTCAGATCAATCTTCTCTAATCACTTTAAAGAAATGTTGGGTGCGGTGACGGAATTAGAAGTTCAGATATAAATTCTATTGAATTCAGTATGTAGTATTTGTTCAAAGGGCAAAGACATCGATAGACACTCAAACTTATTGTCAAAATTCACTTAGACACCTAAACTAAGGCATGTTCCTATCAGACCCCTAAACCCTTCCACATTTTGTTTCAATTGGGCCTTTTTTGTCGATGTGACATTGCGCATGCAGTGCTATCGTGGAAGGCGCGTGAGAAGCATTTTTTTTACTAATTTACAAATAAAAAGATGTCAAGTGGCATTAAGGGTCCCAAAATTTTTGTAATTAACAATTTTTTTTTTAAACACTAAAGGCCCTTTTTAATAAAACAAAAAGCATTAGGGCTCCCAATTTTTTTTTTAATAAAATAATACGCTGGGGGCTAGGAGGCTGGGGGTAGGTGAAGGAGTTTTATTTTTATTTTAAAATTTTTTTTATAATTTCTTTTTAATAATTAGTTTTTTATTTTTTAAATAATTTTATAATTTTTTTTTATAATTAGGCAAAAAAGCATTAGGGGTCCCAATTTTTATTTTTTTTTAATAAAATAATACGCTGGGGCTGGGGTAGGTGAGAGAGTTTTATTTTTAAATTTTTTTTATAATTTCTTTTTAATAATTTGTTTTTTATTTTTTAAATAATTTTAAAATTTCTTTTTTATATTTAGGATTTTTTTTATTTTTTAAATAATTTTATAATTATTTTTTAATAATTTGTATCTTCAATGCCATTTTTATTTTCTTTTTTAAAATTTTTTTATAATTTTTTTAATAATTAGTTTTTTATTTTTTAAATAACTTTTTAATAATTTATTTACATTTTTAAAAAAAAATTATATGTTTTTTAAAATAATCAGTTTTTTATTTTTATTTTTCAAATAATTTTATAATTATTTTTTCATAATTTATATCCTCAATGCCATTTTTTATTTTCATTTTTTAAAAAGTTTTCTAATTTTTTTTAATAATTAGCTTTTTATTTTTCAAATAATTTTTTAATAATTTATTTCATTTTTAAAAAAAAATTATAATTTTTTAAAAAAAATCATTTTTTTTATTTTTATTCTTTAAATAATTTTAAAATTATTTTTTCAGAATTTATATCCTCACCATTTTTTATTTTCATTTTTTAAAAGAATTTATAATTTTTCTTAATAATTAATTTTTATTAAAATAATTTTTTAATAATTTATTTAATTTTAAAAAAAAATTATGATTTTTTTCAAATAACCCATTTTTTTTATTTTTTAAATAATTTTAGAATTATTTTTTAATAATTTCCTCAATGCCATTTGTATATACATTTTACAAAAAAATGATAATTATTGGACCTACAATGCCACGTGTTAGCTTCCAATTAGCTCATTTTACCACGTCATCGCGTGTGTGCAACATATGCTTTGAGCTTTTTGCCGATAGGGCAAAAAAGGCCCAATTGGAACAAAATATGGGGGTTTTAGGGGCCTGATTGGAACAAGCCTTAGTTTAGGTGTCTAAGTGAATTTTGGCAACAAGTTTGAGTGCCTATCGATGACTTTGGCCTTGTTCAAATGATATATTTGTATTGTAATATTATTAAGGAAAAATACTCTTCTGGACCCCTGTACTGTCGGTTTTGTAAGTTGGACACTTCTACTTATATGTTTGTCATCTGGACCTTTAAACCCATTAATAAACAATATTTTACACGCTTTGACCGTTGACCTTGCCTATGTGTCATTGAAATGATGACTAGGACAAAGAGAGAGTAGTCACTCGCCTGGGGTGCGAGTGGGGGTTAATTTTTGGCAAATTTTATATTAAAATAATTTAAAAAAATATTAAAATTAAAAAAAGGGCCCTATTTTTCCCTCAATCTTTATTAATTTAAAAATATTTTTAAAATTTAAAAATAATTTTAAAATTTTTTTAAAATTTTTTTAAAAATAAAAATATTTTTTTCCCTCCCCAGCCTGTCCCCACCCCAACATCCCACACCTCCAGCCCATTCCATTCCTCGCCCCACCCCAACACCCATCCAGCCCTTCCCCAACCCCACCCAGCCCATCCCCACCCTCGACACCCCACCCAACCCTATCTCACCCCACCCCCAGCCCCTTCCAACTCCTCCACCCCAGCCCCGTCCCTAACCCCATACCTCACTAGCCCCATCCAGCCCCTCCCCACCCCACCCCCAGCCGCCATACCCCTCCCAGCCCCGTCCCCACCCCAACCTAGCCCCGTCCCCATCCCCACACCCAGCCCCTTCTAGCCCCCACACCCCACCCCAACACTCTTCCATCCCCTCCCCCACCACCTTCACTTTTTATTTTTTATTTTAATTTTTCCTCAATTTAATTCTTTTCATTTTTTTTTGAATTAAAATTAAAATTTGAAATCTTTTTATTTTTTGGGGATTAAAATTTAAATTTGAATTGAAAGTGAGTGATAGCGAATATTGAAAAAAAATAGTGAATTTAGTTTGAAAAAAATTAAACTTTTTGTGAATTTGTTAACGATATTCAAATTTAAAAATAAAAAATTTATTAGGTTTGTATATATAAATTTATGGTTAAAAATTTAAATTAGTTGGAAAAGAATTTTAATTATTTGGAATGGATTTGATGTTTAATTTGTGAGCAAAAACAAAAACATGATTATTTAAAATTTTCTACAATTATAATTTTTTCTTATTTAATTAAATTAATTTTAATATTTAATTTGTTATTTAGCATTTTAAAAATGACTTGAAATTTAATGTAATACTTTATTTTTAAATGACGTGGCAGATGACGTGACAGACGTGACAGCTGACGTGGAGAGAGTGTGTTACACTCACCAAAAAAGAGTTTAAAATATTATTTTTTAGTGGGTTTAGGGGTCCAAATGACAAACATGTAAGTAGAAGTGTCCAACTTACAAAACCGACATAGTACAAGGGTCCAGAAAAGTATTTTGCCTATTATTAATGTAGTTAGTAAAATTTAAACTTTTCATTTTGAAATTCAAAATTCTGAAAGTTGGAATTCTCATTTTGCCTATGACAGCAAAGTCAAAATTTCCTTTAAAGTGATTCGAAATATAAAAAAATCAACACAACAAATTTAAAATTTAACTTTTAGCGTATACACATAACAAATCATTTTAGCCTATAAACTTTTACAAAAGGGATTCAAATGAACCCTTTGCAACCCTAGCTCCACTAGATTGAATGTGACTGTTTCACATATGTACTCTTTATTAACAAATGTAACGGCTTGGGACTGGTATACATACCTCTTTTTCTTTTTCCGTTTTTAAAAGTTTCTCACTTGGTGTTCATTCATATTTGATAAATTTGGATCACACATTGCAAGACTTTTATTTGGGGGGCAGGGATTCAACAAATTTTCTTTCATTCCAAGGCAAGACCCAATACCTTTGATTAAGGGTGAATGTGTTAGGTTTGAAATCGAGAGGGCGTCATGAGGAAACTAATAGTTTGTAAATCATAGAAACAATAATTCAGACGCCAACAAAAAACATATTATTGATACAGTTTGACCAATTGACCTATCTATTAAAAATTAATATTGAAAAATATAGATCTATTGGGAGAATCTCTCCCTAAACAAGAATCTTTAATGACTACATTGTGGATGCTATTATATTGTTATGGTATGAGAAGGGGATCTTCAATTTATTGAGGCCGAAACTTTTCCTCAAAGACATTTTCTTTCAGGAGGAACTCTGGAAAGATCTTTGGGGAATTCATAAGCTACTGAAACTGACTCAAGATTAGGGGTCTCTGAATTAGAGTCTCTAACTCGAACGAAATGATAGACACACCCCATATATATCATCTTCCTCTCTCTAAGATAGGAAACAAGCCGACCCCTAAATGCCAAAGTACTACCTATTCATTTTAGGACAAGTTCATTTAGGAACTAAAAATGGACAACTCTGTTTCTACAGTCAATTGAAGCATAGCATGAATGAAGCCAATCCATTCCGAGAATGACGTCAAAATCTGCCATCTCTAACTCTACTAAGTCTGCTGAAGTAACTTTCTGAGATACCATTACTGGATAGTTCCTATATATCTTCCGGGCTATGATAGACTTACCCACTAAGGTTGAGACTGAGAAGGGCTCTACTAGGATTTCGGGACTGACTTAAAGTTGACAGCTATATAAGGAGTTACAAAGAACAAGGAAGCTCCTGGATCTAGCAAAGCATAAAAATGTAAATGATAAACTTGTAACGTTCCAGTGACAACATCAGGAGAACTTTCCTGATCATGACTGGACTGAAGTTCGTAGAGCCTATTTGGGAATTGCCCACTAGTGGCACAAGAAGTGGCACCCTACTGAGATGGGCAACCTGACCGAGCTGGGGGATGATTATGCTGACTTTGCTAGCCTGACTGAGGAAAATCTTTAATTCCATGACCTAGCTTGCCACATTCAAAACATACATCACTACCAGCTCTGCAGACACCCTGATGGTTTTTACTACACTTCTGACAAAAAGGATTTGTTCGGGCACTACTAACACTACCTGAGACTTAGAGCCTGGTGCCCTATCCTTATTACCATTTCTAAACTTAGGAACTGGAGCACTGGGGAGGACAAACCTAGAAATAAAGATTTTGGGTAAAACTGAGGATGATTTCCACTCTCTAACTTAGGCTAAGTGAAGTTGAGGCTACCTATTCTAGCCTTCTTGTTATCCCTCTATTTCTCCATAATCTTCTGCTTCTCTATTTGTTATGCATGGACCATTAACTTAGCCAAGTCCATCTTCTTAATGTGCGGCCATATCTATCTTACACTGTTTAAACCATGTATAAGCCACATGTTGTAACTGATATACAGTTTACTCAGCACTCTCACTAGCGATTACCCCCATAATATCAGTAACCTTCTGCACCATGTCAAGGAATTCCTGTGGGTCTTCTTCAGACTTAAACCCTGTAAATAATGGAGGGTTTATTCAGGTGAAGTCTCAAATTCTGGCTGCAGCAGTATTAGACAATGGGTTAGCCTGAATGGCAACTGGCCGTTCATTTTGGGCTGCTATGTAATGGGCAATAGTGGTGAAAGCTTCTTTGAATTCTACATGAGAAACATGCTCATCCAGGGGATCTGCCTGAACGGGCGGAGGTGTTAGTTGGTTTCCCATTCTTCTTTCGTTAGTCTTTTTGGGAGGTATATTTTGTAAATGAAAGGAAAACTTGAATTAGACAGAGAGTTCAATTTGAGCTCATTCTCACTAGAACAATATGAATACTGAAAGAAGGGAAACTTTTCCTAAAAAGGTCTTATAGTTGCTACACACCCATTAACAAGACTCTACTTGATATGGATTTCAGACTCCCTAGGACTCTGTTGAATGTTAGGCTCTGATACTAAGATTGTAACACCCTAAGTCTACACCTCGAACGTCACACGTTGCTTACGACCTCGAAGGACTACAAGCTAACCCATGTTTGGTACATGCTGAGAGCACTGAATAAAAGTACTAAAATAATTTAGAAATTAGGATGAAATTCCATAAGTTTTATAATTTGAATACTGATAAATATAAAAACTGATAAAAATATCTAATAACTTATTACTATCTAAAACTAGTCTAGTTTGAAAAGCCTCTATTGAACTGTTTGAATGTGGAGTTGATGGGACAAGCCCCCAACTAGATCTGACTAATAAAGTACTAAATCTACTGCATACTAAAAAATAATAATATCCTTAATAAATGAGGACTCATTACCGAATCTTCTGTTGCTAACTGAATCTGGCTAAGCGTGGTCAGGAACCTGAGAGTCCAAACCTATGATATGAGACATCATAGCACAAAATAAAGAGTATGCATTAGTACTTTGAATGTACTGGTATGCTAAGTGAGGTAGGCTGATATACATGGGTTCATATGCATGAACATTTACTGACTGAAGGATATAAGTATAATTGAATGAGAGCACATAGATAATTGAGACTACTGTGAATACCGAGTATGCAATACTGTGCATATATATATATATACTGCGTTTGAGATCATACTAAAATTGAGTACTGAGTTCTGATAACTGAGTGATTGGTATCTGAGATTACTGATAACTGGGTGACTATTTCTGGTGGTTCTAATTCTGTAGAACTGAACTGAGTTCTATACTATGTTTGAAAATAAAAATGTAACTGTGGGAGTGTTCATCTAACTGACATACCCCGATTATAAACTAAGTTGGGGTCAGACCTATGACTCCAGTTGGAAGGGTGTTAGCACCTTGCCAAGGGATACTAACAATGTTGGGTCAACCCTAATCTGGTAGGAAGACTCATGAATTATATATATATATATATATATATATATATATATGGTTGCGTCAACCCTAGTCTAGTAAGAGAACGTCTTACCATACGCTGGCTACATAGTTTTATAACTTAGGGACTGCTACTAAGGGTCAAACCCTCTGCTGGCTGGAATTCCCCCATTCCTGGGTTTGCTCGGTGCTGAATTCTACTCCCAATTGAATGGACACTAAACGTATCACTAGACTATACTAGGCTTGACTGAACTATTACTGATCGTATTAACTGACTGAACTGGACTGATTTCACTGCGTTTTGTAACTGATTGAGTAATACTATTTATAACATTACTGAGACTATTCTATAGCTACTGTAATTCTACGTAAACAGCTAGATTATCAGGTATTGAATACCCCCAGGACTCGATAGCATCAATAGTAAAGCATGACATAATCTTGAAAGCATAACAATAATTGCTTGTTAACAATGCATTCACTTAGATATTTTGTCAAACACTTGAGAGACATGAACTTGTACATGAATGGAAACACATGCTAACTTGTTATGATATCACTATTCAATTCACATGGGCATTCTATCAAACACTTAGGGAGCATAACTAGTGCACATGATAATAGACATCACATAAGCATCATGATACAATACTCAACTTTCAATTAGAAGGTTTAACATGATGATTACATAATACAACACACATACTATCTTGATTTTCATGAAACTTGCAATTAATCATGGATTGAAACCCCAAACATCAATACATACATGAACACCATCAAATTCCAATATGTAAATCATGAAATCATAAACTTGTAGTTTAAACAAAAGTTCTTGGACTCCAAGGGTGGAAGGAAACCCAAGGATGAACACCTAACATACCTTAGTAATCAAATTTGTGAAGATTGATAGTGTGTTTTTGAAGTTTGGGCTTCTAATTAAATGATCTAGGATTTTGTTCTTGAGAGAATTTGAGAGTAAAGAATGAATTTTGACTCTAGGGTGGCTTAATCTTGTGTTTTAGGGCTGAATAAAAGTGGGAAATTGACTTAATTACCCCTCTGGACACAGAATTAAAAGAGCAAAAATTATACCCAGTGATGCATAGATCGACACGACGCATCAATGGGGTCAATGCGATGGCCGATGTGATGTGTTTAGATCGCATTGGCTTACTGGAATTAGCCCGTTTGAGCTGGTGGCAACACTGTCGATGCGATGGGAGATGCAGTGCGTCGAGATTACATTGATGCACTACTTTGGACACCCAAACGTGCCTCAAACGATGTTTGAAAAATCCAAAACTCGTCTGAGAACTCCTATTGACATTCCTAATCATGAATCAATTTAGAAATCGACAATTTAGGGTCTTCAAGTTCAAAATTAAGATCATCAAATTATGAAGGCCAAAAATGATTCTAAGTATAAACACTTTGCTGAAATTTTCTAAGTCCGGGAACTCTTTTTATGCTATATAGGACTGGATTAGATTAGGACTTTTATGGGGTCTTACAGTATCTTTACTTTCTTAGCAATAGGGATATAATTTATTGTGTTTTCTTGCCTTAGCAAGCTTTCAACATATCTTGGAGAAGATCAGATGTTTTTTGTAGTATGTGAATCTCGATAATTTTCAAGCTTACCCCTAGCTTGCTTATTCGGTATTCAAGATTGTCGTTGCCGTGTTTGAGGTTAGTATAGAGTTCTTGGTCTTTTGTGAGTTCGACAATGAGGAACACTTCCTTTGAAGTTGTGGCTTTGTAAAAGGCCTTTATAAGGCTTTCGAAACACTTTTTTAAGAAGGCTTAAGTGGTATATGGTGGGTCATTATATTTGTTTTATGTCAACATGTTGATTCACACTCCTGCAATGGTCCCAATGATTGAACAACTCACTTTTTTGAGCATTATTCAATGTATCTTGTTCAACCAACCTTCAAGGGATTTGATAGGTTAATGAGCCTTGAATTATGTAACATTTGATCTAAACTTATTCCACTAATCCAAATAAGTTGTTTCCTGGCGTTTATGTTATAGGATTAGTGAAATCAATTTAGATCAAATGTTATGTAATTCCAGGCTCATTATCCTATCAAATCATTTGAAGGTTAGTTGAACAAGCCGTATTAAACACCGCTCGAGAAAGTGAGCTGTTCAACTGTTGGGACCACTGCTTGATTGTGCATCAACACGTTGACCTAAAACAAATATAGCGACCCTTCATATATCATTTAAGCCTTCTAAAGAAAGTGTTCCAAAAGCATTTTGAAGGCTTTTTACAATGCCACAGCCTTGAAGGAAGTTTACCTTATTAACAAGCTCACAAAAGACCAAGAGCTCTATACTAAACTCAAAGACGACAATGACAAACTTGAATATCGAATCAGTAAACTTGAAAATTATTGGGATCCACATACTACAAAAAACATCTGATTTCTCCAAGATATGTTGAAAACATGCTAAGGTAAGAAAACACACTTAATTAAATCCATATTGCTAAGGAAGTAATGATACTCAATCTGCCTTTCAATCTTGTTTGTGGTTCCGATCAGGTGAATAACAGTGAACCTAATCAAAACCATAAACAAGAAGGCATGGGATGCAATTTAAAATTCAAAAATTGCTGCCTTTACTTAAATTCCTTATTTTAACTGCATCTGTTCTTGGCACAAGTTTTCTTGACTTAATGTACATCATGTTAACCCTTGGTGTCCACAAAGCTGCTTTCCTGGTGTTCTGTTATTTTCTATGTAGGTGATCATCCCGACCATGCTACCTAGTTGCAACTCCTTAGCAAAGTACCCTGCCGCATTATTTTTCTTTGAGATAGACAACAGATGAATTTTCATTACTGGATACACTTTCATAATTGCACTTGATTCAGATTTATCGTGTTCTAAGTCAATTTCATCAGTCAGATTTTCTAGTAGTTCCTTGCTACCCTATGTTTCCTCTTCAATTAGCACTCAGATGATATAGACTTTCATCAACTCATCTTTTTCCTTGCAAGTATTCTCCTACTGCACCTTCTAGCGTATAATCATCACCCTGAACAACCCAACCATATAAATTTGGGCTAGGGTAATAACTATATTGATTTCCATTCTTGGTTAAAGTAGTGAGAGGCTTCGAAAGCCCTCTCAGAGTCTAATGCACCCTAAAAGTTAGTCCAATAACTATCGAATCTTTTTACAATGCCACCAAAACTTGATTCCTTCATAAACTTGACACATAAATATGAGCAACAATCATCATTAAATCTTAACAAGGTATCAGAACCACATTCATGATCCCTCAGCGTTATCAGTTTGGACCTATCAAACTTCACTGTAAAATTACAGATATCTTATTTGAATGATCAATGCCTAATCGGTAAAAAATAGCATTCACAAAATTAGTATACTCTATATGTGTTTTCACGATAACATTATCAGTAATATATATCTCCCACATATGAAGTGGTTTCATCTGCAGGAAACTTATTTCTCCAAACTCATCTTTACTGTGGCCTCTTGTGTTGGTCGGGCAAAAGTTGATCAACTTTTATTTTTTTATATCTACAAACAAGAGAAAATAATTGATGTCAAACAAGAGAGGAACAAAAAGAAAATTATCCATCTGTTGCAATATATTATCCATCTATTGCCACAGGCTCTACATCTGTTACAACAGCTTCCTATCTATTCAACATATTAACAATCTGTTAAACAGATGGGAAGTTATTGCAACAGATGAGGAGTAGGTTACAACAGATGTGTATTTTGTTGGAATACATCAAATCATCCTTGCTAGTGGTATGATTTGTTCCAACAGTTGCTCCACCTGTTGCAATATCAACAACAAAGAAACAACATCAACAACAACATTAACAACAAAGAAGCAACATTATTTGTTCCAACGCCATCAACAACCCCACATCACAAGTTTTAATAACACCAAACCCACCACCAACATCAATAACAACATCAACAATAAAGAAACAAACAAAAAACATACAAAAAAATGATACTGCCAACAAGATTTTTAAACTTCTCCCAACAAATGACTTTTTTTGCATATTTTAATAAAAATAATGGTTCGTTTATTCAAGACTTAAAAGTAACTTTATATTTAATTTTTTTAAATAAATATGATATGGGTAAAGGGTAATTAAATGAAAAACTGAAGTAAATAACTAATTTAAATAATTTACAAAGAAGAAGATGAGAATGAAAGAGCAATAGTGAACCATATCTGCAATGTCAAAAGCAAGGGGATCAAAACAATAATTTCAGTCGATAAAAGATATAGATTGATTGAGATCCAAAAGAATCCTCTGAGAAAGAGGAGATAAACGAGAGAAAAAAAGATACGACTGTGATAACCCTAAAAATGAGAGAAAGAAAAAGAAGAGAGAGAAATAAATTAAGGACTGAAGGAGAGATAATTCTAGAAATGGGTTTAAACATTCATTAATATTTATTAATAACTTAAGGGGCATAAGGAAGATGGGTGACATTAAAAAGACAAGATAAGACTGCATAAGGAGGAGATTTTTGAGTTATCTAAGAAATATTTTTTACCGCCTTAGTAGTATTTTATCTTTCTTCTTTCAGACAGAAGATTGCTTTAAAATTAAAACAAAAAGATTTTCAAATAGATATGTCATCTTTTGCAACAAATATCAATATCTGTTTGAAAATTTCTAACAGCTTAGTCATTTGTCACAACAGATGCAAAAGTCTATTTGATAATTAAATCAGATAGGTAATCTGTTACAATAGATCTCAATATCACTTTGAAAATTTCCAACAGCTATGTCGTCTGTTGCAATAGATTTCTTTGCAATTGATTTTGCTAGAACTAGGGATGAGTACATAGGATAAACTACAGCTTTAATTGAGTCTTTGCAATTGCATAATGTTGGTACTGCATTCCTCCCGACCCGAGTCGTCGATCGATCACTCTGAGTTAAAATAATTCATATTAACTTATTGTTAAGATAATACCTAAATTAATTTAGCTAGAATTAGGGATGAGTACATAGGGTCAACTACAACTTCAATTGAGTCTTTGCAATTGCATGATGTTGGTATTGCGTTCTTCCCGACCCGAGTCGTTGATCGATCACTCTGAGTTGAAATAATTCATATTAAATTATTGTTAAGATGATACCTAAATTGATTTAGCTAGAACTAGGGATGAGTACATAGGGTCAACTACAACTTCAATTGAGTCTTTGCAATTGCATGATGTTGGAATTGCGTTTCTCCCAACTCGAGTCGTCGATCGATCACTCTTAGTTGAAATAATTCATATTAAATTATTGTTAAGCTAATACCAAAATTAATTTACCTAGAACTAGGGATGGGTACACAGGGTCAACTACAACTTTTATTGAGTCTTTGCAATTACATGATGTTGGTATTGCGTTCCTCCCAACCCAAATTATTCATTGATCACTCTGAGTTGAAACGATTCATATTAACTTATTTTTAAGCTAATACCTAAATTGATTTAGCTAAAAATAGGGATGAGTACATAGGATCAACTTCAACTTCAATTGAGTCTTTGCAATTGGATAATATTGGTATTGCATTCCTCTCGACCCGAGTCGTCAATCGATCACTCTGAGTTGAAATGATTCATATCTTTTAAAATTTAAGAAAATAATTAAGATCAATTTAGACCAAATTAGCAATTTCAAAACTTATCATTCCTTTCCAAAAATACAAATCATCCATTTACGAGAAAAATGTTTCATCATTTCAAATCTCGAGTTCTCACTTTTTTCTTTATATTTCAATAATATAGATAACAAATTCTCAATATATTGCTCAACCCTTCAAAATAGATCGATTTTCTTCCCATTTTCTACCACATAGTTGTTATTTTTGACTTTATTCTCGCTTGTATCCATCATTTTCTCTTTCTTTATAGGTAATAGAGTTTGAGAAGAGTTCTATATTTGTTATTTATTCTAAAAATTAGGGCTTTTTAGTTAATGATATAAAATAAGACTTTTAGTTGTATTATCTTCGAGAATAGGTTAACAATTTTTAGTTTTGATGCTAAAAATATAGGAAGAACTCGAGAAAATCCTAGTTTTTATCGCAGTGTTTCATTGAATGTCATGGTATTGTTGGATGGTGTTTGTTGCTATTGTTGGTGGTGTTGGTATTGGTGGTCTTGGTGGTGGTGTCAGTGGTCTTGGTGTTGGTATTGGTATTGGTGACATTGGTGTTGGTGTTGGTGGTCTTGGTGGCCTTAGTCTGGGTATTGGTGGCATTGGTAGTGGTGTAAGTGGTGTTGGTGGTGGTGGTCTTGGTGGTATTGGTGGCATTGGTGCTGGTGTTAGTGATCCATCTGTTGCAACAGGTGGAGCATCTGTTAGGAGATATTAAATAGGTTATCAAACAGATTCCCCATATGTTCCAACTGATGGGTTATCCGTTGGAGTATTTTTTTTGTAATGTGGCTCATAATAATTTATTGAAATTTTTCTTACCTTTTTTTAAAAATTATGCAGACATCAAATATAATGTATTTTTAGTTTTTCTGCTGTTAGTAGTTAAAAAATATCTCCTAAAAGAAAAGAAACTGAAAATGGATCAACTTTCGACAACCACCAAAAAAGGCTAGAGTACAGATGAATTCGGAGTAAATTCCTGAATAATCTCAGTTAGGAAAGAATAAAAATGAAGAAAGTTATGAAAAGGGAGGTGGAGAAGGGTATATAGAGGTTGGTGAGGAAAATAAAAGTGAAGAAGAAGAAGAAGATAAACAAGAAGAGGAAGAAGTAGAAAGTGAGAAAGAGAATGCTGATCAACGTGATGATAAACAAGAAGAGGAAGAAGTAGAGAGTGAGAAAAAGGATGACGATCAACATGATGAGAATTTATCACTAATGGGGTGTGAATTAAGATCAAAATCTCAACATGAGGCTGACAAAACTATTAGTATTGACAGGTTTCAAGTTGCAACGCCAATAGATGTCCCTGCAGAACTAACTGGTGATCTTGTACTTAAATGTCAGTTGGGCAAACGTTTTGATGACTTTAGGAATATTATGAAGAATGAAAACATAGACAAACTTTTTAAGAAGAGCTACTTTGGATGCTTTCTTGAGTTGCCCGAGGACCATATTGGCCATTTCCAAATGAGCATGGTATATTGTTTTCTCAAGCGCAGGATCAAGTACATGGAGGATGATAAAGATTCGAAGGAGGGGGGCAAAAAGATGGATAAAATTTGGATCAACTACTGTAGCATGCCAGTTTGTTTTGGCTTGAAAAAGTTTGCCATAGTGACAGGCTTGAGATGTGATCGTCCAAAAGAATCTCTCATCAAGGAAACACCCCGCTAACGGTCCAAGGTAAGCAGGACAACCAAACCAATACCATCAAAAAGAGGAAAGGCATTGTCTTAGCAACCACCTACCAAAACTAACAAACGCAAGGAAAAAATAGATGGGTTATTGGACATTGCTGGACGTAGCTACAAAACGGTGGATTTTATAGAAGATCTCAAGGATAAAACCATACCAAATCAGTACAGGGAGTAATTTTGCTTAGTTTGGTTTGCCTATTTCGTTATATTGGCAAGTGACGTCAAGAAAGTCATAGAAGATGATTTGTTGGCGCTTGCTGAGGATTTTGAGAAATTGAACGATTATTCCTGGGGATATGACAGCTACAACTTGACTGTCAAATATTTACTAACAAAGCTATCCCCAAAGACAATCACATTATACGACTTTCCTTGGGCTTTCAGGGTAAATTTAATCACTATATGTTTACTCATTGATTATTTTATATTGAATAATTACTATGACTTTTTTTGACTTACTTCCTATTTACATATTTTAGGCTTGGACATTTGAAGTCATTCCTCCCCTCCGAAAGTAGGTCAAGGATTACCCGGATGAGGTTTCCTATCCAAGGATCCTTAGGTGGTTAGCTGCAAAGAGCAACACAAGAATTAAGGAGGCTGATCTCTTTAACCCTCTAGATGGTGCAGTACGTCTTCTTTCAAGTAAAACAATTTGACTCAAAGAAAGATATTGAAATAGATATTCCATCAGTTATGATAGATGGGTCATTTGTTGCAATGGATTACCCGTCTACTATAACTGTTGTAACAAATGGGTAATCTGTTATGACAGATAATCCATATTTCATAATAGAGTAACCATCTGTTGCTCTGGTTCTCTGAACTAGACTCAATAGATCCATCTACTGTAAATTATGCAATAGATGGGTAATTTGATGCAACATATTATTAATCTGTTGCAATATACAGATCAACTGTTTTGATAGATAGATCATCTATTGCATAAGTTGACTATGTTACATGTAACCCAACTGACTGCAAATTATTATTATATGATTAAAATGTATCTATCTTTTTATAGGTTGTGCATCCTTGGATTGTGCCTACTGAGCAGGAGTTGGGTATGACTTATATTATTACTCTAGGTCTTGTTGATACAATAGCAGATCAAACGGTGGAGTTAATAAAGAAGGAATTGGCTAGAGCAACAACCATAAGAAGAGCAATTAGGTAAGGTCAACCTAATGTTGAAGCTTTTAATGACCAACCTACCGCAATAGATCCAGATTCTTCTTCTGTAGGTGTTTTTGATGCTTAAGAAAAAATAAATACGCTTGAAATCACCCCTTACATAGGTCCATCTCACCCTTACATCGATCCCTCCCACCCTTATAGTGGTCCCTCTTACCCATCTCCCCCCTTATATTCTCATTGCAAATGTAAAGTATGTAAGGACTGACAGGAGAAAGTCCTTGGAAAACTAGAGGGTATCGCTGAAGCTGCCAAGGAATTGAAATCTAAAAACGGTGTCATACTATCCAAGAAGGTGAAGGAGCCATACACTTCTACAGTGGCGATAAGGAGAAAGAAAGGAAAAAATTTCAATTCCTCCCTATCCAAAAGTTGTTGAAGTTTAGGGGCCACTAAAGAAGGTGGACATATATGCGACACTTGGCAACTAAGAGAGGAAAGAACTGCGAAAGACCACAAATGCCAAAAAGGAGAAACCTGCACAAGAATACAACATGCATATGTTTGATGCGCAAGACTTCAAGAGTATGACAAATATGCATAAGTGGTACGTGGACAAGGTAAGTTTACTTTTCCTAACCTAGCCTTCTAATATACTCCATGAAGAAGAAGCTATGCAATAGATATGTAATCTGTTGCAATAGCAGAGTATTCTGGTGCAACTGGTGGTGGTTCTATTGGAACAGATTAAACATTTGTTGTATAAGTTGCCTTAGCTAGGTAATCTGTGAACAACTTTAGAGAACCCTCTGCAACAAATAAACCATCTATTATATCTTTCCACTATGTTTTTCTTCTTTATAATTACTAACCTATATAAAAATTGTCTTCTTATATCATAGTATGTTGATGAAATTCTCTGCCTTATGAGGGGAAGGCAATTAACGTACCTGAATGCTTATGATGTTGCTGATAGGATAATGGACCTCAACTTTTACAATAATTTCAAGAATAGGTACAATAAGATCAGTAAGCTAGCGTTAACTCGAGGTGTCCTGGGATTTGATTTGTTAGTTTCTAGGTTCCAATGGGATGAAGAAATGATTAACTATGTTAGAAGAAAGAAGCCATATCCACACGGCAAGAGATGAACCAAAGTAAAGAGAATTCTTGCAGTCATGAACGTGGAAGTCAAACATTTTCTCACTGTTGAAATACTTTTCGAGGAGGAAAAGATTAAGGTTTATGACTACAACTTACCTGTCTTCGACGACTGTAATTTTTTTACCCATATGCAGCCACTGGTTGAGTTGCTCCCTAACTTGTTGAGGCTAAGTAAACTGATGGATCATTTGCCATTGGTAGTGTTGATAAAGAAAACATGGTATTTTGAAGGTTAAAACAAGGACATAGACCTTCAAAACAATAAAATTGGTGCCACATGCGGGCCGTACGCACTTGCATACATCGAATGTTTGCTGACCGACACAGAAATAGCCGATTTGTTGATAATTTCAACAGATATGTCATCTGTTGCAACAGATGTATTATCTGCTGTGATATTTGAATCTAGTATTCTATTTCAATTAATAAGTTCAAAACTAAGGATTAAAATATATTCATAGATAATATAAAATAAATTTAAGCCTTTAGAAATTACATGAAATAACTTAATAAATAAATGAAATGTAAAAAAATTATTATGGGTACAAATGATCTACTATACAAACAAATCAACAATTTAACCTTTGATTCCAAAAATTCCCAAGGAGAGGTTATTAATTTGACAGACTTAAGCTATAAATATCTACTCAATATGGACAAGTTGTTCTTCATCCGGTGCTATGGAATTCGGCTTTGGTCGTCCTGGATCTTTAATGTCGCTTGCGTATGGTTTCTGCGCTTTTGCTTCTCCGTATTTTCATAAAAGAGCATCATATCTTTTGTGGAGTAATCCAATAGCAAGTCCATCATTTGGTGTTTGTAACCCATCATTCAAATACTTGGCGTAAGCGACAACAAAAAGACCGTAATCCCTGCATTTTAAAAAAATGGATAATCCATATCTTACAATTCATGTAAGCATTGTGAAATTTATGAAATGAAACTAAATCATGATACTTACAGGCTATCAATGGGTTGTTGAGAAATTCCTTCAATATATTCTACATTAAATAGATTACCCATTTTATCTCGGTATGCTTCAATCGTCGAACAATCAGTACGAACCTTTTGGTCTAAAAAGCCCTCATATCAAGGTAAGTAGGCTATATTTTGGCCAGCTTTTGTATCTCAAACGACGGCCTGAAATGTATTCTTCGCGACATCGAGTCATAAACTCGGATGCACCTCTTTTTTAGAATGACGACAGCCAACACCCAATGGAATTCATCACCACAGTTGACTGGGATGTACACTTCGTCGACCAAATGTCAAGGTAAGCCAGCTGGAATGCTAAAACCTTTGATGATTTTAATTAAGCATTTCTCATTTCATAAAACTTACGGCTATTGTTGAAAAAACCTATCGTAGGCATTATTGATGTAAACTTAGTACAAATAATTGTCTGTCGTGTATCTGTATTGTGTTTGTATTTGAAACTTGGAATTTTTTCGAAGGTAGTAAAAAATGACATCGATGTGCTGCACATATTATCAAACATTTCAGATTATGTGACTATAAAATTAATTCACAAATGCAATTAAATAAAGTATTAATTAATAGTAATATGTATGACATTTAAACCTTATCATTCTAGCAAGTTTGGGACCGTGACATCAAATAGAACAATTCTTTATTTCGGGATGTGCAACAACAAAGTCGAACATATCAAAACCAAGAATCAATTCATTCATTTTGTAGTGTTCGACATTTTGTTTTCTACATGATTTAATGTGTTAATGTCATGTTTTTAGAACAATAATTGTATAAATCAATATCTTTAAAAATAATTTATGTACCTGTCAGCATGATGCTTTAACAGCCCATCGACAATATATTCTGAATAGTCATTGATCAGCTTTGTTAGTTTTTTAGAGCCTCATCCGAGATGTTGAACCCTTTAAATGGATTATACTTCAATTTTCCCGAACTGACAGGCTCCACTTTTTCTTCTTCCATATAAGTAGTTGATGGATTATCAACTGTGATATTATGTTGTTCAGCAATAGCTTTTACTATGACATTTTCCTAGAAAGCCAGATTTGTCAATGCTAATCACAGATATACAACAAATTATCTATTGTTGTATCAGATGGATCATCTGTTGGGATAAATTCGAGCAAGTAAAACAGAGCTGTACAATAATTTTAAATAAATGACCCATCTGTTGCAACATATAACTCATCTGTTGGTACAAATTAAAATAGTATGAAGACCTATTTTATTGGCTAAAATAGATGGACATATGTTGCAATGGATAACACATCTGATAGAACAGGTTAGACGATAATTGCAACAAATTTATATCTTTTTGATAATTTTCAGCAGATGTATCAGCTGTTGAAACAAATATGTGTCTGTTTATTTATTGGAATAGATGATATACATTCACCTTCTTCATCTTATGCTGCTCTCCTGTGGCCATTGTACATTGATCAAAAGTGCAAGAAAAAGACAGATGAGTTGTAATTTTATGTTTTTCGATGCTTGATGATGCCTTGGAAATTTCTTTCATTCTCCTCTTATCCATCTTGATTTCTAGTAGAGTGTATGGATATGAAATTCTCTTTGATGGAATGACACTCCTCTTAGATGTCATTTCCTTTACATAAGCAGTTAATGCATTAACAGAATTAATCTCTCTATCATATTTCAACTTACAGTCTTGAAATTTGCATACCGAACATTCGCTAGAAGTGGCAAAATTTGTATAAATAGTATGATCATAATCATAATAGTTTGTTATTTCAGAAACTGTAAGAGAAGCATCATTAGCCCCAACAGTAGCACCACTACCACTACCATCATTAACAACAACAAGCCTACCCTCTAAAATTATTTTTCTTGTGATGGTTGTTGCTCCAAATAATTTCTTCTTTATTTTATGAATGATCTTACGGTTCGATAAAGTTTGCACAGATCGTAAATCAAGAAAAAATGACATCTTCAACTCTCGATTGATTAGAACAAGCCACAGATGTACAATCTAAAATAAAGCAGTACATATATTAGTATGATGATGAAATCATTTTAAAAAATTATTAATTAAAATAAACACTTAATTAGAATTAGACTTACTTCTTCCTTCGGGGGTTGAAGAGATAAATTTTTTTTGTATTTTTATAAGTTTTGGCCGACAACCATCTCAGGGTTCTTGGACAGAAAATTTCTTCCATGTAGTTCACTTGTTGTCTCAAATAAGGAATGACTTTAAATGCCCAAGCCTATAAAATAATGCCAATAAATTAAAAGCATTACTGAATAAAAAAAATAAACCATGTCATAATAAAAGAAATATTTACCATGAAAGCCCATGGAAAGCCATTTAAGTTGACTGTCTTTGGCGTTAACAGAGTCAACAAATATTTGATAGTTATTTTGAAGCTTTCATAACCCTAAGGATAGTTGTTAAATGCCTCAAGATCCTCGTAGAGCTTTATCAAACCAAGTGGTATGTTGTTGTTAACGTCTCTCGCCTAAAGAATATTATGTACAAACCAAACCAAGCACAATGATTGCTTGTGCTTCTTTGAAAGTCTTTTACCTTTCAACACTTCTATCAAATCTATGTTTTTGAAGCTTAGACCAACAAAGGACACCAGGTCATCATGATTACTCGACTGGCCTTTGCCTTTTTTGGGTGTGTGGGGTATTTTTTGGGGTTAGAATAGATATAAATTGAGAAGGAGAAGGAGGATAATATTCTAATTCAGTAACTATAGGAAACTCCCTCCAACCAAAACAAACAGGCATGTCATAGTAATTTATCCATACCTCAATCATCTTATCTTTGTTTTCATACATAAACCTATGCTTGAGAAGATCATATACTATTTTCATTTGGAAACGAGCATTGTTATCCTCCGAAAAATCAAGCTATTTCCCAAAGAAGCTGTCCCTGAAATAAGTTTTCAAATTTTGTTCTCAAAGTATTTTTCTGAAGGCGTCAAAAGATTTTTTCATGGATGACTTAACCACGAAATCACCCATTAAATCTGTGGCACCATCACACTGCATTCTCACATAATAACTATCAATGCTGAAGGTTTTGACCAACTCTTTAATGGAAGGGCTATTAATATTTGGATCGACTCTTTTGAAATATTTCTCCTCCCCATGTTCATTATTTTGTGCTTCTGATTGAGATAATGCTTGTAAAGCAAGCTCATAGAGTGGTGAATGTAGCCTAACTGCTTTACTTGTTCCTTTACTTAGACTTGATTTGATTTCTTTTCTCTTAGGAGCCATATAATTTAAAAATAACAGGAACATAAAATAGATTATAATTGATTAAAGCATCGTTAAAAAAGGATAACAGTATATCTGACATGTACAATAGTAAAATAAAAATTTCAACAGATCATGCATCTATTGCACTAGGTAGGTAATCTATTGCAATATATAACTAACTTGTTGCAATGGATGAGTAATTTGTTGCAATAATAAAAATAGATCACTCATCTGTTGAAACAAATCACTTATCTATTGCACCAGGTAGGTTATCTTTTGCAATATATAACTAACCTGTTGCAATGGATGAGTAATCCATTGGAAACAGTAAAAATAGATCACTCATCTGTTATACCAGGTAGGTTATCTATTGTAATATATAACCAACCTATTGCAACAGATAAGAAATCCATTGGAAACAATAAGAACAGATCACCCATATGTTGAAATAGATCACTCTTTTATTGCCAAATAAGTTATCTGTTGGAACTGTTATCAACTATCAATATTGTTTAGGTCTCTTCCAAACAGAAGAGTCGTCTGTCGCAACAGATGAATGATCTGTTAGATAGTTCATCTGTTGAATTAGATTTTCATTATTTCATAAGATTTTCATCTGTTTCATCAGATTTTCATGTGTTACATCAGATTTTCATCTGTTACATTAAAGTTTCATCTGTTGCATCAGATAATTCATCTGTTGCATCAGATGGTTCATCTATTGCATCAAATGGTTCATCTGTTGCTTCAGATTGTTCATTTGTTGCAGAAGAAATAGTACTAGGATTTTGTTCAATAAAACAATAAAAATATCGCCGTTTAATATCAAATACACCATTTTTACCTAGAAATACAATAAATCAACCTAGCAACACTAACATAACATACACACTAAGAACATCACAGTGATAAAAAATTACCAACATTGTTGTTTTGCGTTTGTACGAACACAAACAACAAAAATTAAATTTAAAAAAACTCAACAAACACCAACAAATCGAATCAAAAGTTCGACAACAAGAACTACAATAACAACAAAAAATTATATTTCACACCGGAAAGAGTAGAGAAAAAATTCCAGAAATTAGGGTTTTCTTCAGTCCACATTTCAAATTTAAGCAAGAAATATTAAAATTGTTAACCAATACTTGAAGATAAGTTTTCTCAAGTTCCTCCTTTTCTTCATAACTAAAAAGACATAATTTTTTACCTGTGAAAAAAAATGGGACCACGAAGAACTCGAAGTTGTTATCGCTGGAGAACACTGCTGTCACGTCGATTGATGGTTGAAAGTCAAAAGGAAACTCTCCCAACTAATTTTTGCCAGAGGTTGAAGGAAGAAATTTTGCAGAACTGTTGGTTGGGAGAGAGAGAAGAGAGAGACGGTTCATTTGGAGGGTGTGGGTTGATTTGTATTTTTCAAAAAGATTAGAAAGTTTTAAAACTATTAATCAAGTCCACTGTTAACTTAATCAAGTTTTCTAATTATGTTTGACCATTTAAGTTGGTCAATGTCACCAATCCTTCATTCAAGACTTAAATGACACCTTTCCTTCAATTTTCTCTAGTATAATAGTCTATTTGTCATTGACATTTATATACATTTTATCTTAGTTATTGACACTATTAAAAAAAATAGGAAAATCGACCACAAAAAGTTGACCACAGCTTGTGGTCGGGAAAAACCGACCACATGTGGTCAGTTTTTTATTTTTTTTTAAAAAAATATTAAAAAAATAAAACCGACCACATGTGGTCGCTTTTAGATTTTAAAATTTTAAAATAATTATTTCAATAATTTTTATAGTAATTATTATTTTTTAAAAAATATAAAATAAAAAAAGCGACCACAAGTGTTGCCTATTCCATTAGGAACCGCCGATTTCTTGGTACATCACATTTATGCATTTACGATTCATGTGACGGTAGCGAGGCTGACGGATTATAACATCATCAGACCATTGAAAACTTACTTAACCGATCAGGAACTAGACAAACCGCAGTTCGATATAATAGTAGTTCCTTCCAAAGGTAAAGTGAAGGCCATCTCGGGCATGGGAAAGAAAGGCGGCGGACAACCAACTTAACTGGAGAGCCTAAACGGCATTGGGGATGAGTCCACCAGTCGACAAACTCACCACATGTGGTCGGTTTTAAAAATAACCGACCACAAATGATTGGTTTTTAATTAAAAAATTAAAATAAAATAATTTTTTAAAAAACCGACCACCTTGTGGTCGGTTTTTAATTTTAAAAAAATAAAATAATTTTTAAAAATCAACCACTTGTGGTTAGTTTTATTTAAAAAATATAATTAAAAAGTATTTATAAAAAGCGATCACTTGTGGTCGGTTTTATTTTAAAAATTAAATTTAAAATATTTTATAAAAGCGACCACAAGTGGTAGGTTTTGGAATTAAAAAAATAAAAAAATATTTTTTTTTAAAACCGACCACTTGTGGTCACTTTATTTTTAAAAAAATAAAATATTTTAAAAAAGAGATCACTTGTGGTCGATTTTTATTAAAAAATAATTATATGTAAAATCAAATATATAATTTTTTGAAATTACACTGATCACACGTATTCGATAACCAATATAATAACAATAAATATCAATCAAGCTTAAATTTTGTAAAAAATAATATACTAAAAAGTATATCAAATAAAATAAATAAATTACGTTAATCATAATCTTTATCTTTTACTTATGTTTCGATATATAAAATAAATATTTTTCTTTGTATATTCGTTAAATGATGTTAAATATAATCTTTGTATAATGAATATGCCTATATCATACAGTTAAGGTGATGATATTATATGCTACTAGTGCAATTATAATAATGTAATGTGCATGTATAATTGATAATTTATCAGAATATAATGAATATGTTCTATTGTGAGGTAATATACTTGTTGATGTAATGTATATAGTACGTATTCAAGGATTGATATATATATATATATATATATATATATATGATGTAGTGATCGATCGATGAACGATGTAGTCAAAAAGCAGTAGAATCTATCCAAACATATTGAATACCTTGATTTGAAACGATAGAAGTAATAATATATTATCCGTTGAAGTTATATTAATGTAAGCTAATCAAATTAATCGATAACTCATCAAAGTATGTATATGAAATACGTCACATTATATTATTGGATAATATACTCGTGTACGTATGTGATGTATATAGTACGTATTTAGAACTTGATATAGTCGACAGTGTGTATGTATGTGTATTTATAGGTATATATAGTATATATGTGTATGTATATATATATATATATATATTATGTAGTGAAGGTATAATAACATATGATAAACTAACCGATAATTTATTTGAGTATATGTGAAATACGTTGTCTATTATTACGGGGTAGTAAAATTGTGTATGTGATGTATATAGTACGTATTCAAGAGTTGATATATATATATTATGCAGTGATTTACGTAGTGCATAGTTTGAAGCTTACATTTATATATATGTTTGTATATCTCTTGTGTAGTGATGTATATTGAATATACTGATAATATGGGTCGAACAAAGTGATATATATAGTATACGGTTGAAGGTATAATAACATAAGATAAACTAACCAATGTATATTATGGGGTAATAAAATGGTGTATGTGATCAACGTATATAGTACGTATTTGGAAGCATGATAGCCAATCGAATATATGTATATATCCGTATATCTCGTGTAGTGATGTATGCAGTAATCAAAAGTTAGATAACTGAATCTAATTAACCGATATTCCAACCGAAAATATAAGCAAATTATTTTATTACTTTTTATTGCCATTTTTTACGATTTATCAATTCAAATACAATATTTTTTTTTTTTATATATATATATATATAGATATATGTGGTAGTAAAATCATGTATGTGATGTATATTGTACGTATTCAAGAGTTTATATATATATATATATATATGATGTAGTGATCGATGAATTATGTACTCAAAAACTAGCAAAATCTATCCAAACATATTTAATACTTTGATTTAAAACGATCGAAGTAACAATATACTGTACATTGAAGTTATATTAATATAAGCGAATAATCAAATTAATCGATAACTCGTCAAAGTATGTATATGAAATACATCGCATTATATTACGGGGAAATATACTCGTATACTTATGTGATGTATATAGTACATATTTAAAACTTGATAGTTGATAGTGTGTATATGTGTGTGTGTATGTATAGGTGTATATATATATATATATTACGTAGTGATGTACTTAGTTCGTAGTTCGAAACTTACATATATATATGTATGTATATCTCTTGTGTAGTGATGTATGTAATACACAGTTAAAATTAAAGCTAACGAAATATATCCAGTTATATATTAAATATACTAATATCATGCGATTGATCAAAGTGATATATAGTATACTGTAGAAGGTATAATAACATAAGATAAACTAACCGATGTATATTATGGGGTAATTAAATGGTGTATGTGATCGATGTACATAGTACATTTTTGGAAGTGTTGACACCCAATTTTGACCTCTCGATGCTCTCTTAGGATGCTATTTTGTCAAAATTATTTAATCTTTAATATTATTATTTATATTTTTAAGCATTATTTTGGTATCAAATAGTTTTCAACAAGCTACATTTATGATTTAAAAAATGTATAAAGTATTTTTTTATTTTTTAGTATCATTTTTATAAATTTATTAATTCAAATATGACATGTTACATAATTTTAGTAATATTTATTAAGTTATTTTTTCACGTACATGTGTACATTCATAATTTAAAAATACATGTTACATTATTATTATTGTTGTTGTTGTTGTTGTTGTTATATTTATTAAAATAGCTGTCAATTTCAATTTACTCCCCTATGTAGTTTACTTTCTAGTTATTATTGTACTCAATTTTTGTTAATTATGATCAAAATTAATGTCAATTTGGCCATGAAATCAAATTCCAATTTTTGATCTATATATGTACATGCCAATCGAATATATGTATATATCTCGTGTAGTGACGTATGCAGTAATCAAAAACTAGGTAACTGAATTTAATTAACCGATAATTCAATCGAAAATATAAACAAATTATTTTATTACTTTTTATTACTATTTTTTAAATATAATATTTTATTATTTTTTCATAAACATGCACACTCACAATTATTTTACAAAATACATTATATATTATATATTATTATTATTATAGCAGCCAATTTCATTTAAATTCTTCTACATATTTAATTTTCGATCATTTTTGTGCTCAATTGATGACAATTATAGCCACCTTTAATACATTAAAAAGGCCAATTTTTTTTTAATCCTTTAATCTCAGCCATGGATCAAGATAGATCCAACGGCTAAGATCACACTCCCTTTCCTTTCCTTTTTAACCGACAAAACATACCCTAATCCAACTATTCCCTCAACAGCCGCATAGAGCTTTCTCCCTTTTCCTCTTTTTCTTTCTTTCTTTCTCTATCAAATAGCAAAAGATGCGGCCGGTCACCGTATCTGGGAGATGCCGGAGCAGTCGCGCCCCATTGTCGGCCTCCTCTCTCCACTCTCCTATTTCCAGCCGTGCCTCCAGCCGGCGGAACCATCAGAACTGCCGCCATCATCGCTACCCACCAGCCACTGCTCCAGCATCGACTCCCTCTCCATCGATCAACCGGTGAAATCCAACAGCCAAATGCACCGCTGGCCACCAAATCCGAACCAGCCGCCATAACAGCCAACTTCGGCCACCGTACCATCATTTTGGCCAGCGAAATCAGTCTCACCGGTGGACGCCAACCATGGAAGATGAATCTCCAACCAACGCCGCCATTGCTCCACCCATTTCCGATAAAAAAATTAGTACATTACCATCGTCACTCCGTTAAACATCAACGGAAGAATCTTAAGTACATAACGGATTCACATGTGAATCCGTCTTAGGTTTGGTTTCCTTTTTCAAGTTTCACCCAAAACCCTTTATGTTGATTATTTTTGTTTTACTGATTCTGTGATTTGAAATTAGTGAAATTTGATTTTTTGAATTCTGATTTGACTCTTTGATTTCCTGATATTTCAATTCCTTAATTGACATATACTTGGTCCATTACCATTTGTTCGGCAATACTATTGTTGAATCATGATCTTAGTAATATGATTTTACTGGCGTGTATGATTACTTACTTTGCTGTTTGTGTGTTGAAGTTTTTGGAGGAGTTGGGAGTGAGTTACTGTTTTCATTTGGCAAATGGGTTTTGATGTTATAGTAGGAATTAGTGTAAAGCAACAGGTGTTAGTGTAAAAAGATTTCAAAATTGTTACACGACGCATAAGTTTAGAACTAGTTGTGATATGATTGGTGTTACACAGAGGTACAATTGACCATCTTTTTTCGTTGTTTATTTCAGAAAAGACTGGCACAGTTGATGCAAAATACAATTTTGAGCTATACTACTTTCTTTTTAGGTACCGAAAGTTTGGTCACTTGGAGCAATTCATTATATAGAAATTAGTTATGTAAAACGTAAAATTATACTCTCTCCGTCCCATTTCATGTGTATCATTTTGCTTTTAGTCCGTCCAAAAAGAATGTATCTTTTCTTATCTGGTACACAATTTACTTTTACTCTTGTTGGTCCCATTTAATTTAATTAAAAAAAATAGTAGCACATTTTTTTGATAAAAGGACAATTTGTTTAACATAACCAAGTCTTTTTTATTTCTTAAATTCTGTGCCCGGTCAAATAGCGACACATAAAATAGGACGGAGGGAGTATTATATATTACAAGAAACAAAAAACATTTATCCATCAATTCATAAGGAAGCGAGTGAAACATAATTCTGTACATATGGAATAGGTAAAAGAAAACGACTATGTAATAACATAACGTCCCGATTTATGGGAAGACTGAAAGTTCAAACACTTGCTGAGAAAATGTTACTGTAGCATTATTTCCAGATCCCTATTCCCCTCTACTATTTTCTTGAAAATTAACCAAATACACCGGTTGCTCTTTAAATGTAGGTATTTGAAACATGGACTTGTGTTTTGAATTTAGTCAAGTGTGGTCATTTGAGAAGTGAATTAGTGAGTCAAAAATGTTTAAGTGTAGTTACTTGAAAGGTGGACTTGTGTTTTGAATATAGTTAAGTGTGGTCACTAGAGAATTGAGTTGGTGAGTCAAAAATATTTAAGTGTAGGTACTTGAAATGTGGATTTGTGTTTTAAATTTAGTTAACTGTGATCTCTTGAGAAGTGCGTTAGTGACTTGAAAATGTTTAAGTGTAGGTACTTGATTGTGGACTTGTGTTTTGAATTTAGTTAAGTGTGGTCTCTTGAGATGTGAGTTAATGACTTGAAAATATTTAAGTGTAGGTACTTGAAATGTGGATTTGTGTTTTGAATTTAGTCAAGTGTGGTCTCGAGAAGTGAATAAATGACTTGAAAATGTTTATGTGTAGGTACTTGAAATGTGGACTTGTGTTTTGAATTTAGTTAAGTGTGGTCATTTGAGAAGTGCATTAGTGAGTCGAAAATTTTTAAGTGTAGTTACTTGAAAGGTGGACTTCTGTTTTGAATATAGTTAAGTGTGGTCACTTTAGAAGTGAGTTAGTGACTTGAAAATGTTTAAAGTGTAGGTACTTGAAATGTGAACTTTTCATTTTGAATTTAGTTCAGTTTGGTAACTTGTGAAGTGAATTAGTGACTTGAAATGTTTAGGTGTAGGTACTTGAAATGTGAACTTTTCATTTTGAATTTAGTTCAGTTTGGTGACTTGTGAAGTGAATTAGTGACTTGAAATGTTTAAGTGTAGGTACTTGAAATGTGAACTTTTCATTTTGAATTAAGTTTAGTTTGGTGACTTGTGAAGTGAATTAGTGACTTGAAAATGTTTAGGTGTAGGTACTTGAAATGTGAACTTTTCATTTTGAATTAAGTTTAGTTTGATGACTTGTGAAGTGAATTAGTGACTTGAAAATGTTTAGGTGTAGGTATTTGAAATGAGAACTTTTCATTTTGAATTTAGTTTAGTTAGGTAACTTGTGAAGTGACTTAGTGACTTGAAATGTTTAAGTGTAGTTACTTGAATTATGAATTAGTGACTTTTGTTTTGAATTTAGGAACTTGAAATGTGAACTTGTGTTTTCATTTTAGTAAAGTGTGGTCACTTGATAAGTGAATTAGTGACTTGAAAATGTTTAAGTGTAGGTACTTGAAATGTGAACTTTTTTGACTTGAACTAATTACTTGAATGTGATTGATTGTGTAGATGGAACTTGATTATAGCTGGATATATCAACGAAATATTGATAATAGAATGGGTGAGGCTAAGAATGAGGATGCGGATGATGAGTTGTAATTTTTAGTCTTTTGTATGTTTTGTAGTTTGGATTTGGAACCTCGATAAATTTTGTAAATAATTTGATTTTTAATGTTTGTATTCTTATGGTGGTTGATTGTATATTAAATGATTGGTGGGCTGTATTGTAAATAATTTGATTTTTAGTTTTGTAAATAATTTGATTTTTAATGTTTGTATTTTGGAAATTTTCAATATTTTTTTTTACAAAATTTGTAAATAATTTGATTTTTAATGTTTGTATTATGGGAATTTTCAATATTTATTTTTACAAAATTTGTAAATAATTTGACTTTTAATGTTTGTATCCTGAAAGTTTTCAACCTTTTTTTTACAAAATTATCAGAAAAATCGATCACTTGTGGTTGTTTTTTTATAAATTAATTAATAAATTTAAATAAAATCGACCATATGTGGTTGATTTTTTTATAAATTATATAATTAATTTATATAAAACCGACCACTTGTGGTCGATTTTTTATTGATATATTTTTTTTAAAATTATTTTTTAATTTAATTAAATAATAATAAATTTTAAAAATATATATATATTTTAAAAAAATCAACCACAAGTGATCGATTTTTAAAAAACTACCACTATTTTACCGATCATACACAAGTGCTCAGTTTTTGCCCTTTTTTTTTTTAGTAGTGTGACACTTGGTCAATGTTTACAAAACCCGGAGTTAAACATAGGAAAAGTAATATAAACATACACCACAACTTATCATATTTATACAAATTTCCATTTTCACAAAGTAATTTCAATAATTTTAACTAATTATGTAACTTCATTAGATATATCGGGAACTAATTATGTATCTCGACATATTCAAAATCAGGAAAAATTTATCGGAAGCTAATCATATATCTTAATAAAGAGAAAAATATATCTTCATTGGATGTATCGGAAATTAATTAATTATCTTGACAGACCCAAAATCAAAATTTTCAGTAATTACGTAAAATATCAAAATTTTCTATAATTAAGCTTCAAACTATCGAAATTTATGTTGTTTGTCCTTAAACATATCTAAGCCGAAAGTCCATTATCATCTCGACCAAGCCCAACGATCGTGATGCACCATAGAAGCTCCACCCCTATTTGTTTCGTTGCCTGAAGACCACCAAAACCACCATGTAAACCATAAAAAATCCTGCATCTCTCATATTCTTCAGGTAACACTATCGTTGAGATTCATCTCCACCGTCTTCATCTCATAGAAAGACCACTTATCTATCGAAAACATAAAAAAAGAGCTAGAAGTTTTAAAAAATATAGACCAATAATTTGCTTTGACCCCGGGCTTCCCTTTCATTACTTCTTTCACGACGAGAGAACCGCGTCCGCATCAGTCGAAGTGGTGGTTAATGTTTTTTAAATAAAGCTCCGTTGAACCCCTACTTGAAAGGGAGAATAGCGGAGTTGTTGTACAACCTAAGGTCTTTTCCTACAAAGAAAGCGGCTAACTATTATCCACTAGTTTTGGAACACGTGCGTCGCATGTGTATTCCATATTAATCGTTACAAACTTTTCAAATTGATATAAATAATAATATTTTAATAGTTGATGAAATGCACACAATTTGAAAAGAAAAAGTGTAAGTTCATACTGGTAAACAATAGACATATTCGATTCATCACTATATCTTATTTGAAATATAAAGTTGAAAGAATATCATGAAATTTATAATAAAACAAATTTTGATATTGTGAGGCCCATATATATGTGATAACTGTATCTTGAAATTTCATCTAAACACTTGAACTCTATCAAAACAAATATTTTAAATCGATAGATGCATTTGTGTTACTCATTTTTAAAGGCGTGTAACTACACACATTATCTAACTTTGCAAAAATAATTGCGACATAAGCTTAGTCAATAATTAAAGATGTTCCAATTAATTTTGAATAAGTTAAAGTGTTTAGATGCGTTGCACATGTATTCTATATTAATCAGTTCAAACTTTTCAAATTGGTATAAATAATTATATATTAATATTTGATGAACGGGATAAGATTTGAAAAGGAAAAGTGTAAGTTCATAATGATAAATGGTGAACCTATCCGATTCATCACTATATCTTACTGGAAATAGGTGTGAAATAAAGTTAAAAGGATATCCTCAAAATTTGTAATGACACTAGATATTCAAGGACCCAAGCAACATATGTTATTTTTAAGGGAAAAGTACAAAAATGACACTTCATATTAAATAAATTTTACAAAAATGATCATGAAATTTAAATTTTACTTTCTAGCCATATCAATTTGCTAGCTTGTTGTATACAGTTTCTACACACCTTCTATACAATTTCTATACATATAAATATTCTATACGAAAATTATATAGTTTCAATACACAATTTATACAATAACTGTACATTTTTTTTTATACATTTTATACAATAATTATATAATTTTTATGCACTTTCTATATATTTTTTATATATTATTTATACATATACATATTTGGTAGAACTATCAATTTCTATACATATATTTTATACAGATACATATTTTATATAACAATTATACCATTTTTATATAATTATATTTAATTATTATTTTTATAAACCTAAAAAAGCTGAATATTTTTCAATTAAAAAATTTGTAGTAAAAAAAGATGAAAATATTTTTAGAAAAGGGCCGAATGACCCCAGTTGAAAATTTATCAGTATTGTATATGAACTGTATTAATATGATATATAAGCTATATCAGAACTACATGAGCCAAAATAACCCAAATTGAGAAAGAATAGGAAATGACTATTATATGACATTAATATACCCGACAGGACATTATATGTACATAGGCCCAATCTTGGGCTATTTTTTTTTAAAAAGAGCTATACCATGTCTTTTTTCCTATTTTCTAATCTCAAATTATGTGACATAAATAAAATTTAGATAACTAATTATATTTTTAATATGCTTTTAGATATTTTAAGTTGTCAACTATTATAATTTAAAATATTTTTTTGGCATTGTAATTTATTATTTTAAGCTATTAGCTATTGTAATTTATAATACTTTTCTTGTCTAAACCTTTGTGAAATTAATAGTCAATTATATTTTTAAAATAATCTAAGTTTTAATTATTGTGATTTACAATACTTTTTCTTCTATTCCAATTTAAGTGACACTAATATAATTTTGAGAGTCAGCCAAATATCACGATTGGAGTAGCGAAACAGACATGTCTTAAATGACTTATAATAACTAATTAGAAGTGATATACAAAAATGCTTGTGAAAATAATTTAAGAGGTCCTCATATAAGATTTCAAGTTAATTTAAAACATCAAGAGTTAATTTATAATTTTATGTCTATCTTATCTTTTTTGTTAAATATTCTTAATTTTTTAATATTTAAATAACTTATAATAACTAATTAGGGATGATATAGTAAAATTATGGTTGAAGTAGTTGAAATCGACAAGTCATAAATGTCTATTTTACCTTTTATTTTATTAAATGTGATTAATTCTTAATACGTAAGAGTCAACCAAATATCACGATTGAAGAAGCGAAGCAGACATGTCTTAAATGATTCATAATAACTAATTAGAAGTGATATAACAAAATTAACATAAAAATATTTTTGAAAAAAATTTAACTGGGCCTCATATAAGATGTCAAATTAGTTTAAAATATCAAGAGTTAATTCATTATTCTATGTCTATTTTATTTTTAATTAAATATTATTAATTTTTTAATATTTAGATGACTTATAATAATGAATTTAGGGTGATATAGTAAAATTACGGTTGAAATAGCTGAAGCAACCTGTTATAAATGTCTATTTTATTTATTTATTAAATATTTTTTTTAATACATAAATGACATATTAGAATTAATTAGAGATGATATAGTAAAATCACAGATAAACAGACACGTTGATGAAGAAGTGCCTGCTTTACCGTGATTCTATACAGTACTAATTAATCTTGACATGTGAGGCAAGTATACATGTGATGATTATACCTCCAAATTTAACCTAAACATTTGATCTCGACCAAAACAAATATTTTAGATAGATAGATTCTTGAGTGTTACTCAATGGCGTGAAAATACACATATTATCTGACTAGAAAATAATTCTGACATAGATAAGTAATCAACTTTTAGTTTTGAACACGTTAAAGTGTTAAGATGAAACTTCGAAGAGTATAGGGCCAGAGATGTCTAACTAGGACAAGTAGAAGGATCTTCTCAGCCATTTCACCCTCTATAAATAATATATAAGATTTTATCCGTCACGATTCAAACTCGTTATGAGTGGCATCCATACTAATTATCTAGGGGGAGAACCATCATATCCCAAACCATCAAACCCAACACTTAGCCAAAATAAAGTAACTAACTAATTTTCATTAAATAAATAATGTCTCCAATATTCTAAACATAATCAGTGTGGAAATGAACTTAAATAATCGCCTAAATCTGAAAGTTATTGTACCAAAATACTACAAATGTTAATGAACGAGTTCACCCCAAAAATAAAAGAAACATCCAAGTCCGAAACAACTGCACAGGAACAAATTGATGAACTCATGGCAACCCGGGATATCGAAGGATGTTGCTCACCTTTGAGTTCGAATGCTATCCGCTTTATAGTTAAGGTCTTGAAATTAGTCTTCAAAAAATGCTCTGCACTTAACAAAAAGAAGAACACATATAGTATCAGTACACAAGAAATAACAATGTACTGGTGAGATCATTGACTAACCCAAAATAAGATATATGAACAAGAAACCATAACATAGTAAAGCAAGAACAACCACGAAACCTATCATGTAACCTTACCTCACGTTTATGACCTTTATCCTTGTTCAATAACACCATAGTATTTAGTCAATACAAGTCAAGATGAACAAGAACTCAAGTCAAGACAATGACTACCAATAAGAATCCAAGTCAAAAACCTATGACTTAACAAAGATATATTGTCCATGTCTCAATTACACAAGTAAATAGACATTTGAAGAGATTAATTATTTTTAATTTAACTCGTATCTCTCAAGGATCCATTACAACAATAACAATGGTAATATCATGAATCCCTATTTACTCAAGAAATCAAATATAACAAGTAAATAAATAAACTTGGTTCACTAAAGGAACCAATATAACAAGTCAGCACATAAGACTAGTTCACTCAAGGAATTAATATAACAATTAAACATATAACCCTATTTCACTCAAGGAATCGTCACACTCACCTTGTAATGACCTAATTTTTGGTGATTTGTGTGAAATATTTATTTTTGTGTGATTTAACTTTTTTAACCCTTTTCGTGATTTCATGGTGGTACTTTTTTGGTATGGGATGATTGATACGTTTCCCAATGCTTTTCAGTGTGATTTGTGAGAGTTTGTGGGTTTAGGTGGTATTAAAGGCTTATTAGTTGACTTTGGTAAACATCTTTTGAACTCTGAATTATATGAAAAAATGGACTACGCCAGCAGATCCAGAACGTCGATTTTAGGCTGGTAACATGGGTGGTATAGTTTTGTGACTTTTATATCTCATTTCGATCCTCGGTCTAAAAAGTTACGAAATTGGGTCTTGGGGGTCAATTTTGTGAAAATGACATTTATCCAAAAATCTTATTATCCAAAAATCTTAGATCTCCATTGAGTCTGGAGCATCGAATTTAGTGGGGTAGCGTAGTTCGTTAGCGTACTCAGAGTTTCGGATGAATCTCGAGGGGTTCGCGGGAACTTGGAGTTTTCCAAGTCTCCAGATGGTGCACTCGCCTAAGCGACGCTTTAGTTGCTTACACTATGTGGCCTGACATCTAAAATGTTGCCTAAGCGACATCATGCTCACTTAAATGGTATCCGCTTAAGCAATGGCCTGGTAGCTTAAGAGACACTAGTATGCTAGATGCCTGTCGCTTAAGCAACAGCTAGGCCACGTATGCGATAAGGTGGGCTTCTCATAACCGATGCCTAGTTTCTTAAGCGATATATGCCTAAGTGACTTGGTAATCGCTTAGGCGACACTTGGCTGATTTGTTTTCCTTATTTTAAAGATTTGTACACCATTTTCGAGACTTGGAGCTTGGGGATTGAGTTTTTGGGAATTTTCTTCCATTTTAAGTTTAGGTAAGCTACAAACTTTTATTTCAACTTCTTTTCTTCGATCTTAATCATTTAAATCTTATTTAAATGTGGAATTTGGGGATTCTGGCCCGAAAGACCTAAATTAATGATTCTTCTATTTAAACCCCAATTTCAATTTTTTTGCTCAAGTTTTCTCCTATGAGTTCTTATAATCTCGGGAAATATGTTTTAGACCAAATTATGATTATATCCTTCCTTTTTAAAATCAATTTTGGGGGTCGGTTTTGACCCCGATGTAAAAATAGGCAATATGGATATCGTTGGTTTTCTTTTGACACGTCGATTCTATATTTATGTATTTTAGTTGATTCCAAATCCATTCATGTGGGTAAAGCTTTGGATTGAGTGCTTTTTAGACTAGTTTTTAGCATTTAAGGTAGGTTATGGTTTAAATTTCTCCAGACTGGGTTGGATAGTTAATAATAATCATTTAAAAGCATGCTATGGGTATGTGGTTATATCATGGAGAATGTGTTTAGGTAATTCATGTGCCAGTGTAGGGGGCCTATATGGATAATATTTGACGGTTTTAAGATATTATTTTCTATGCGTGATTGTGTGGGGTCATATGATGTTGTTGGCCTGGTTTTGATAAATGTATGCTTGGTTACACTCTATTTTGGTGGGAAAAGCCTAAATTTTAGGAAATTAGGTGGTGTCAATGACACTTTCTTGCATGTTTCACTTGGTTGTTTTCTTAGATCATAGATGTTTGGTTGATTAGGGTGGATTATTGACTAACATGGTTGTTATATTAATTGGATATTGGATATTCTTATTTTGGTTGGTTGTGAGCATTACATCCTCATAATATATTATTCATGAAACATTGGTACCACTGTGGAAATACTGGCTTTTTTTGATAGAAAATGTGACATCTTTGAAAACCCTCTATCAATATATATGCCAGAGAGGAGATATAGATATTGGTTATATATGGATTGATGAATCCTACATGAGTCATACCTGGGAGAAGAGCTCGATAGGTATGGATTGATGAACCCTCATAGGTCCTTGTCCATAACTTAGCTTGATAGGCGTATATGGAGGTTATGCAATAACCTCGTGCATCATCTTCATCATCATCTTTATTATATTCCATATGTTATGCTTATTTTTGGATTGTATTTCTATTTTGTGATGATATCTGTCTGTTTGTTTTATCTTCTGTACTTGTATTTGGAGTATGTGTATACTTGTTCTTCTTTTCCCTACCTATTTTTATTATATGGGTATATAGTAGAATTGTTAGTGGAGATGGTGTGGGCTACCATTTGGGACATTTTCTAATTGCAGGTGACGTGCCCATAGTTTGTGTTTATATGCTTTATGTTTTTCTTTACTCAGTTGGCCTATAATGCCTACTGAGTACAAGTGGACCGTACTCATCCCTACTGTGCCCTTTTGGTACAGATCCTATTTTACTCAGTCGGCCTATGATATCAAGTATAAGTGGATCCTACTCATCCCTACTGTGTCTTTTCGGTGTAGATCAAGGTATGAGCGCACCACACAAATAGCTGATTCAGGTGGCATTTAGAGTCTTTAAGTTAGTGGTTGATCTATGCATTTGGAGTTGACTGCTACCTATCCTTATTTAGGCTATGTCTTATTTATATCCAGAGATAAAGCTATTGATTTGATTATTGACCCATTTGGAGGGTGCTTCTGTGAGTGCACCTGGTATTTCTCCAGCTCCAAGTATTGTACCTCTGATAGTGCCAGAGTCTGCTTATGGTGTTCTTCTAATTCTGTGTATGGATCCTCTTTATGTACCCACATCTGCTTATGGTACTCTATAAACTTTGACTGAGATTCCTCCTTCGGTGATTATATCTGAATATGGTATTCTGAGATTTAGAATTTAGCCTGCTTCTATGTTGACTTCTCAGATGGGTTCTCAGCCAACCATAGTTACTATGCCTCCTATTTCTTTGAGTACAGTCATGTATTCTGAGGATTAGAAGAGGTTTGAGAGATTTACTTATTTGGGTCCTCTTAGGTTCAGTGGTGTTGTAGGCGAGGGTGCTTATAAGTTTTTAATAAATTGTCCTGAGAAGTAACATAACCTTTGTTTGGTTGAGTCACGTGGGGTTGCTTATACTACTTATCATTTTAGAAATACAGACAGAGATTGGTGAAGGTCACTTATTATTTTCTGACCTTTTAGTTCGCCAGAGGTGACTTGGGATCAATTTATTAAGGCCTTGTTAGACAGGAGTATGCCTTTCAATTTAAGGGATCAGATAAGAGATGAGTTTGATCGCTTGGGGAGGGCTCCATAACTGTTGCAGAGTATGAGGCATATTTCTATGTCTTGTCCAGATATTCTTATACCAGTATTACCACCGAGTTTGAGAAGATTTAGATATTCGTAAGGGGGTTAGATATTTCTCTTCAACTAGCTATGACTCAGATGGTTACGTATGAGGCATCGTTTCAGAGTATTGTACATCATGCTAAGATGACTGTGTCTATTCTTCGAGCGTCTCAAGAAGGCGCAAAGAAGGTGCGGCGCCAAGGTAAGTTAAAAGGTCATACTTCTTGAGGTAGATATTCTAGAGGCTTCTGTAAGTATTATGGTAGGCCAGTGTAGGCAGCCTTGCAGAGTTTGGGTAGTAGGCTATCTAGTTCAACATCTCCAGGTGGTCATCCAGGCTTAGCCATCTAGGCTTTGCCATATCTTCTTAAAGATTGACCCCACCCAATTTCAAGAGCTAATCCTTTATTAGTTGTGAGAGGTATAGGTTCTACTAGAAGTGCAAGAGACAGAGGTACTGGCTCTCGGGGTGGAGGTCGCGGGGCTTCTCAGCCAGGTAGTGGACGTGGACAGTGCTATGCTATACCTGCTAGGACATAGGTAGAGACCTCCAATATTGTCATTATTGATATCATCCCCATTTGTTTTAGATCTTCATCTATGTTATTTAATATATGATTAACCTTCTTCTATGTGTTTGCATATTTTGCTTTGGGTTTTGATTATGCTTGTAAGCCTCTTAATGTGCCTATCTGTGTCTCTACCCCCATAGTAGACTCTTTAGTGATGGATCAGCTATACCGATCTTGTGTTGTGACTTTTACTGGGCGTGAGACTTAGGTAGATCTATTTGTATTAGATATGGTAGATTTTGATGTCGTCTTGGGTATGGACTGATTAACTCTTTATCATGCTGTCCTAAATTATTATGCTAAGACCATGACCTTTGCTTCGCTAGGTGTGACAAGGATAGCCTGGAAGAGTGTGCTTTATTTGGGTTCCAAGAGAGTTATATCTTTTCTTCGGGCTTGTCATTTAGTTAAGAAGGGGTATTTGTCTTATTTGGCTCATACTCGTGATACTAGTGTTACTTCTCCTCCTTCTTTAGATCTTGTTTGTGTTGTTCGTGAGTTCATGGATGTTTTTGCTATAGATTTTCCCGGTATACTTCCTATTATTGATATCGAGTTGATCACCAAGCCAATTTTTATTCCTCCTTATAGGATGGCCCCAGTAGAGTTAAAAAAATTAAAGGATCAGTTGCAGGAGTTATTGGATAAGGGTTTTATCTGACCTAGTGTATCATCATAGGGTGCACCTTTCTTGTTTATAAAGAAAAAAGGATAGGTCAATGTATATGTGTATTGATTATCTACAGTTGAATAAGATGACAGTTAAGAATAAGTATCATCTTTTTTGTATTGATGATTTGTTCGACCAGCTCTTGGGTGCTTCAGTGTTTTCAAAGATTGATTTTAGATTCGATTATCACCAGTTGAGAAATACAGCTTCAGATATTCTGTAGATAGCTTTTTGGACTCGATATAGTCATTATGAGTTCATGGTCATGTCTTTTGGGTTGATCAATGCCCCAACCACGTTCATGGAGTTGATGAACCGGGTGTTTCAACTGTATCTTAACTCCTTTTTCATTGTATTTATAGATGATATGTTGGTTTATTCTAAGAGTGAGATGATATCTTGGTTTATTCTAAGAGTGAGACTGATCATAAAGAGCATTTACGAATTATGCTTTAAAGATTAAAGGATGAGAAGTTGTATGGTATGTTCTCTAAATATGAGTTTTGGTCGGAGTCCGTCTCTTTCTCGGTTCATGTGGTGACCAATGATGGTATTATGGTTTACCCAAACAAGATTACAGTAGTTTATTATTGGGCTAGCTTATTTCTCCTATCAAGATTTAGGGGTTTGTTGGTTTAGTGGGCTTCTATCAGTGCTTTTAAGGGGTTTTCATCAATTGTAACTCTATTAACCAATTTAACTCAGAAGAAGATTTCCTTTAAGTGGTCCGATGCTTGTGAGTTGAGTTTTTAAAAGATCAAGGATTTATTGACTTCAGCTCCTATCTTGACATTGCCCATGGGGGGCATGAGTTTCATAATTTTTGTGATACTTTTGGTGTTGGGTTAGGTGCTGTATTGATGTAGGAGGGTAAGGTGATTGCTTATACTTATCATCAGTTGAATCCCCTTGAGAGAAATTACCCTAACAATGATTTAGAGTTGTGCACGGTTGTTTTTGCTTTGAAGTTTTGGAGGCACTACTTGTATAGAGTCCGTGTGTAATTTTCTTAAATTATTATAACCTTCAGTATTTCTTCAGCCAACAAGATCTTATTATGAGGCAACATCTTTGGCTCTAGTTGCTTATGGATAATGACCTGACTATTCTCTACTATCCGAGAAACGCTAATATGGTTGTAGATGCCTTTAGTTGAAAGTCTACTAGCATGGGTAGGTTGGCACCTCTTTTGACCCAGGAAAGGCCTTTGGCCTTGGAGGTTTAGTCCTTTGCTAACCATATGGTTAGGCGTGAGTTTTCAACACCTGAGGGTGTTTTGGCATTCCTTGAGGTTAGGTCTTCTTTGAAAGAGCAGATTTGGGCACATCAGTTTTACCATGTTGGGTTGAGAGTGATTCACGATAATATGTTGAGTGGTGAGGAGAAGGAAGCCTTACTTGATCCAGATGGTGTGTTGAGGATTGTTGGCTGAGTTTGTGTATCGAGAATACGTGATTAGATTAGATTGAATTTGGAGAAGGCTTATTGTTCACGATATTCCATCCATCCGGGAGTAACTAATATGTATCGCGATTTAAGGCAGTATTACTGGTGGAGTGGTATTGGAAGGATGTCACAGATTTAATAGCTCATTGCTTGTGTTACCAGCAGATAAAAGCCGTGTATTTGAGACCTAGTGGTTTTTTTTAGAGGTCACCCGTTCTCGTGTAGAAATGGAAATAAATCACTATGGACTTTATGACTGGGTTGCCTTTTACTTCTCATAGTTTTAATAGTATTTGGGTCATCGTGGGTCGATTGATCAAATCTGCTCATTTTATCCCAGTTTAGGTTTTTTTCAGTGCTAAGAGATTGGCTCGTATATATATTCGTGAGATAGTTCATCTTTATGGTGTGCCGATGTCTATCATCTCGAATCAAGGTTTAGTGTTCACATCCCACTTTTTGAAGACGTTCAGGAGAGATTAGGTACTCGAATTTACTTTAGTATAATATTTCACCCCAGACCGATGGTCAATCTGAGCAAACTATTCAGGATTTAGAGGATATGCTTTGCGCTTGTGTTATGGACTTTGGTGATCAGTGGGGCTAACATCTAGCTTTGGCAGAGTTCACATATAATAATAGTTACCATTCCAGTACTGAGATGGCTCCGTTTGAGGCTTTGTATGGTAGGCGTTATCACTCTCTAGTTGGTTGGTTTGATGTTTCTAAGATTAGGCCCCGAGGTACGAATTTTCTTTGTGAGTCTTTTGATAGAGTTTGGGTCATTCAGGATACACTTCGAGCATCTCAGAGTAGGCAGCAGTTCTATGCGGATCATAGACTTCGTACCTTGAGATTTAGTGTTGGTGAACATGTCTTCCATCATAAGTCAACCATGAAGGGCATGATGAGGTTTGGGAAGAGGGGCAAGCTTAGTCCCAGGTATATTGGACCTTTTGAGATCCTTTAGACTATTAGGAATGTGGCTTATAAGTTAGTATTAACTCCAGATTTATAATTTGTTCATCCAGTTTTTCATGATTCTATGCTCCGGCATTACATTTTGGATGAGTCTCATGTCATTCGTTGGGATTCAATTTAGTTAGATGAGCAGTTGCCTTTTGTTGAGGAGCCTGTCTCCGTTATATCCAGGGATGTTAGACGGTTGCGTTCTAGAGTTATTCTCGTGTTTAAGGTCTAGTGGCGGCATTGACTTGTAGATGAGTCTACTTGGGAGGTTGAGTCTGATATATGTAGTAGTTATCCTAGCTTTTTACTGATTCAGGTATTCCTATTGCCTTTAGTACTAGATTTAGTGGTGGATGATGTAATGACCTAATTTTTAGCAATTTGTGTGAAATATTTATTTCTATGTGATTGGTCCATTTTACCCCCTCCTCGTGGTTGTATAGTGGTACTTCTGGGGTGTGGGGATGACTGGCATGATTTCTAATGCTTTCAGTTGATTTGTGCTAGTTTGTTATTTTAGGTGGTCTTGAAGTATTTTTAGTTGACTTCGGTCGATATTTTTTTATCTATGCGTCGGATGGCAAAACGGACTGTGCCAATAGATCCGAAATGATGATTTTAGGCTGGTCACATGGTGATCTTAGGTAGATTTATGCACCTAAGTGTGGCTATCTACACTTATTTAGCTTACTTCTAAGGGCTTCTCTTATGCATAATGATGTGATCTTTGTATATATGTGCATCTAAGTGGTTATTTATGTATTTATAGTGTTTAAGGTGTGTTCATAATGACTTTGGAGTCAAAACATTAAGTTAAAGTTCAAACGCGAAAACCAGTATTCTTAGCTTGAGCTATGTTCTTTTCTAGTTCATCAGGTTGGATTCTATGTTATTTCGAGCTCTAATTTATGGTGTTTGATGTTATAAAAGGCTTGGTGAGTTGATTAAGATGATAAATGGATCACATACAAGATGGAAATCAAGAGGAAAAGTCACCACAAAGCTTGGAATTGAAGGACAAATACAATGGAATTTGCTTGATGAAATCTAGAATTATTGGACACATTGGCATGCCATGCTACCTAGATGGCATGATAAGGGTGTAGCACACCCTTTTTTGCATTGTGGAATGTCCAATTCCAGTAGATAGGTTCCATAGAAGCATGCCACGCTGCCTAGCTACTGTGATAGGGGCATGGCACGAGGCTATGTTCAATTCGGCAATTTGGTCCTAGTATAAATAGGATGCTTAAACTCTTTGGTAAACACCTTAGACTATCTTAGGGATTTGAAATACACCGAAGAAGGCTGCAAATAGGGTTTTTATTCCCTTACTTTAGTTTGTTTATGGATTATAACATGGATTATTTCATTATGTTTCTTGTCATGTCCATGAGTGGCTAAACACCTTTTTATGGGGTTAAGGCCAAGAACATGATTACTCTTGTTATGAATTGGCATAGTTTTGGTTATTTATCATTGTTGTTTGTTTGTTTATCTTTGTTTTAACTATTTTAAGGATTATCGACCCTTGGATACATGCTTAATTCTACCTGATCCTGAAAAGAGGAATGATAGAGTAGAACTTGGGATAAATAGAGTAGCATCGTAATATCTATTGAATGATGTTATGATTTGCATTTAGGATATGAATATCCCTATGTCACCTATTTGGTTCAATTACGGGATGAAACATGAATGCATTTAACTTTGTTCTTGTATCCCTGCTCAATGAAGTAGTTGTGCGGCTAAGTTAGATAATTAATTAAAAGCTGGAAGGCTGTAGTCATAATATCGACCCCGTGGACCAACAACCAAGATAATGAACCTAAATAACAATGTTTCATAGTTTAGTATGATTTTTTGTAGTGCCTTAACCTTGGATTTTTCCCTATTATTGTCCAAGAACGTTAATTCACCGTATTGTTTAGTTTACTATTGGTAGTAACTCTCAAACTTATTTGGTTACTTTAGCACTTTCTTAGTCTTAATAGTTGAACTAGAATTGGATATTTTCTTCACTAGTCCCTGTGGGATCAATACTTGGATTTCTTTAAGAACACTATATTACTTGGATGGACCACGTACACTTATGTGTGCGCTTAGGTTCAACAAGTTTTTGGCGCCGTTGCTAGGGACTTGTAATTTTGCAACCGTCATAGTTTTAGTTTTGCTTTTTGATGTTGTAAGTGCTAATCTCTTGATCTTATATTCTGAATTTGCAGGCATAGGTTTAAAAGTTAGTAAGTTGGAAAGGGAAAAGGAGTTTGTTGAGCCATATCCTGAGCCTGAGCAATGCTTACACCAACGAAGGAGAGGAGCAGTACTTCTCTATAGAATTCCTTAACTTTAGCAAGAGAAAGATCATCCTACACCTATGGCTGAAGATCCACTAGCCCGCAGGACTGTACGTGAAGTGGCAATCCCTCTCATAACTAATGTGACCTTTGCCATTCTGCAGACCGGCTTCTGGAGGTAGATTTAAACTAAAGAAGAACATGGTAAAGCTTTTACACAACAGTGGTCAGTTCACTGGGATTTCACATGAATATCCACAGGTTCACTTGCAAAATTTTTGGAGATCAGTGACACATTCATCCTAGCTAGAGTGTCCACTAATTATGCGAGACTGACATTCTTCCCCTTTTTACTTTTGGGGAAAGTAAAAATATGGATAAATGCTGAACTGGTAGCTTTCATCACTACATGGGGTGACTTGGCTCAGAAATTCCTCATTTGTTTTTTCCATCCCACAAGACTGTGAGGTTGCGTAGTGAAATTTAGAGTTTTAAGCCAAATTTGGATTAGAACCTGTATCATGTTGGGAGAGATTCAAGTCTCTTATTTGAGACTGTCCATAGCATCAGCAGTCCAATGAGGTATTAGTTCACACCTTTGTTGAAGTCCTTGACCATATCACAAAAATTTTGCTAGATTCAGCTATAGGTGGTCAGGCTTTGGAGAAAACTTATGATGAACTCTATATCTTGTTGAACCGCATTGCTCACAAAAATCATGATTGGCATGGTGACATGTCCAAAAGTTAAGTGAAAAAGGTTGTAGGCATGATTGAAGTTGATAATATGTAACACCCCAAAAATGGGTCCCGATACATCACACGGTGCTTAAGACTACGAGTAGCCTTAAGCTAACCCTGTAAGCCTTTTACTAAATTTGAAGCCCATAATAGAGGAAATATAGATATATCATCAAAACTAGAATGCGGAAATCTGTCTGAGCTAAGATGAAATTATCTGAATTTAATATATGAAAATACTAGACTCAAGAGTCTGAACATTAACTACTAAAAATCTGAATCGTATATAGCAGTCTGACAAGCCTCTACTACTATAACTAAAGAGTCACTGGCACAAACCTCCAGCTGACCCGAACTGTACTTACTAGGTCATTGGTGCTTTACCTTAACCTGTTGGCAAGTTGCACACTTAGCTACAAGTACATCTTAGTGGCTTCTGGATGAATGGAATAACGCACGCCATGCACTTCTGCCATAATCTGCTGCCTCAAATCATCAACACATGGCATACACAATCTTCTCTGGTATCTCAACACACTATCTCCCCCTTGGGAGAAAACCTCTACCTTTTGGTCTTTTACTGAACCCTTCAGTTTGACCAAACTAGAATCCTTATCCCATTTTTCTTTCACTTCAGACACTAGGGAAGATTCTGAACTACTCTGAACCCAAACATTTTCCTCAGCTAAGTCAACCAACCTTACACCCAATCTAGTTAACCGGTGAACTGCTCAAACTAACTCCCTCTTATCGTTCTCCGCATGAGTAACACTACACATAGAAAGTCTACTAAGGGCGTCTACCACTACATTAGCCTTGCCTGGATGATACAACACACCTATATCATAGTCCTTCAATAATTCTAACTACCTTCTTTGATGAAGATTTAACTCCCTTTGAATAAACACATATTGTAAGCTTTTGTGATTCGTAAATAGATCAACATGCACCCCATAAAGATAGTGCCTTCAGATTTTCAATGCAAACACAACAACAACTATCTCAAGGTCATGGGTAGGGTAGTTTTTTTTGTGAGGCTAAAGATATCTAGAGGCATAGGCTATAAACTTACCTCTTTGCATCAAAACACAACTCAGACTGATTCTAGAAGTATCATAATAGACAACGAACCCATCCGTACCATCAGGTAGCACTAAAACTGGGGCTAAAGTAAGTCGAGTCTTCAACTACTGAAAACTTTTCTCACAGGAATCTGAACATTGAAACTTAACTTTCTTCTGACTTAATCAAGACATAGAGATTCAATAAAAGAAAAACCCTCAACAAAGCATCTATAATAGCCAGCTAATCCCAAGAAACTTCTGATGTCTGATGGAGAGATAGGTCTAGGCCAGTTTCTTACTGATTCTATCTTTTGGGGATCAACTCTAATACCATCATTGGAAACTATATGATCGAGGAAAGCTATAGATCTTAGCCAAAATTCACATTTCATGAATTTGGCAAACAATTGGTGATATCTAAGAGTTTGCAACAAAATCCTAAGGTGGTCTGCATGACCATCCTCACTACAAGAATAGACAAGAATATCGTCGATAAAGACTATGAAAAACATGTCTAAATACTGTTTGAACACTCTATTGTTCAAGTCCATGAAGGCTGTTGGGGCATTGGTAAGACCAAATAACATGAATACATACTCGAAATGATCGTAACTTATTCAGAAAGCTATTTTTGGAATATCACATTCCCTTACTCTAAGCTAATGATAGCCGGATCTAAGGTCTATCTTGGAGAAGTAACTTGTACCTTGTAGTTGGTCGGATAAGTCATAAATCCTAGGAAGAAGGTATTTGTTTTTAACCGTGACTTTATTTAGCCGGCGATAGTCAATACACATTCACAAAAAACCATCTTTCTTTTGCATGAATAGGATAAGAGCGCCCCATGGAGAGACGCTGGGCCTTATGAAACCTTTATCTAAGAGGTCTTTAAGCTGCTCTTTTAACTCTTTAAGCTCAATTGAAGCCATACGATATAGAGGAATAAATATAGACTGAGTATTTGGAAGAAGGTAAATATTAAATTCTATTTTCCTATCAGGAGGTACCCCCGGCAAATATTTAGGAAAAACATTAGGAAACTCATTGACAACATGAACTGACTGAACTGTTGGAATCTCAGACTTAGTGTCTTTGACTCGATCTAAATGATAGATACACCCTTTTGATATCAAATTTTCAGATTTTAAGATAGGATATGAAATGACTCTTGGGAGATACTAAATTACCTTTCTACTCAAAGACTGGCTCATCTGGAAACTAAAACTTCACCACTTGGGTGCGATAATCTATAGATACATAACAGGAATGAAGCCAATCCATACGAAGAATAAGGTCAAAGTCAACCATATCTAACTCTATTAAGTCTGCTAACATAATTTAATGAAGGAAAGTGATAGGACACTTTTATAGATCTATTTGGCAATAATTGACTCACCTGCTGGGGTAGAAACCAAGAAGGGCTCAGGGATCTTTTCAGGACCTATTTGAAAATTTACTACAACTAATGGGGTCACATAAAAGAAATTTGACTCGGGGTCTAACAACACATAAACATCAAGATGAAAGACACGAAGCATACCAGTGACAACATCTGGTGAACTCACCTGCTCCTCATGGGATGGTAAAGCATAAAACTGATCCTGGTACTGACCACCATCGGTACTGGATGATGTGCCCTGAGGAGGGACTGGGCAACCTAAAGAAGCAGGTGCGCTAGTAGACTGAGCCTAGGGACGAACATCCCTATTTCCCTGCCTAATATGCAGTCACTCTTTGATTCCATGTACTAACTTACCATAACCATAACAACCTTTCCGTCTCAACAAAAACTCACTAAGATGATTCTTACCATACTTAGAACATGAAGGATCACTGGGCTTTCCAGTCACACTATTCTGAGATCTGGACTTAGAAATCTTATCCCACTACTCCTACCTAGCTCTGGGAGCGGAAGCGCTAGCTGAAGATAGCGCTGGTATAGATGAGCAATTCTAAAATTGCAAACAATTTCCCCCTCCAAACTTAGTATGGCCATACTCAAACTACTCAGTTCTAGCCTTCTTATTTCCTCTCTCTCTTCCCTTTAACTTTTTTGCCTCAATCTGTTAAGCAAGAATCATCAACCTAGCAAGTTCCATGTCTCCAATAAGCATGGAAGTCCTATATCCCTTGATACCAAACTAGATACTTCAGTATCAAACTTACTCATACTATCAGGGGCATACTTAGACAACTAGTTGAACTTAAGGTAGTACTCTTTAACTGTCATCAAGCCCTGCCTCAGGTTCACAAATTCCTGTGCCTTAGATTCTCTTATTTCACGCAAAAAGAACCTGTCTAGAAATGCATCCCAAAATACTTGCCAACTCATAGGAGTTGCATTCTTACCGCTACCATTATTCCACATAACTACCCAATCAAATGCTACATCCTTCAATCTATAAGATGATAACTCTACACTCTCTTCCCTAGAAATATACATAATCTGGGTGATCTTTCTTATCTTTTCTAAGTAAAGCTATAGGTATTCACCTGCTTTTAATCCAAAGAACTCAGGCGGATTCATCCTCATGAAGTCATGAATTTTGGTTGCTGCTAACTCTCCATTCTTCTAAAGTAGGACTGCCGCCTGATGGTTGCCTTGAACATTAGCAATCACAGCTTGGTCTAACACCTAAAAGGCAGTTCAAAATTTAGCATAGGATACATTCTAATTCAGAGGATCAGCAGGTTGGGATGTCTGGTTATCATTTCTGTGGGTGTTAGCTCGACGATGAGGCATATTCAACTGTCACATAAGAGCATGAGTTAAAAGAAGATAGAGATACTGTAAGCATGATAGATCATGAAAGAAAGAGATGATTTCCTAAAAATGTCCCGTAGCCTCTTTCTCATAAATATGGTGCACTTAACATCCATGATCAAGATTCTACGTAACATGGCTTATTTGACTCCCTAGGACTCTTATAAATATTAGGCTCTGATACCAAGTTTGTAACACCCCAAAAATGGGTCCCGAGATGTCACACGATGCTCAAGTCTACGAGTAGCCTTAAGCTAACCTTGTAAGCCTTCTACTAAATTTGAAGCCTATAATAGAGGAAATATAGATATATCATCAAAACTAGAATGTAGAAGTCTGTCTGAGCTAAGCTGAAATTATCTGAATTTAATATATAAAAATACTAGACTCAAGAGTCTAAACAATAAATACTAGAAATTTGAATCGTATCTAGCAGTATGACAAGCCGCTATTACTAATAACTAGAGTGTCACTTAGACAAACCCCCAGCTGACCCGAACTGCCTATAAATATTGAATCATCTATACTAATAAGATGAAAAACTGAATAACTAGGCTCCCAAACTATGAGGACTCACCAACTGTTGGTATGTAGATAGAGATGCTCGAAATCACTCACGCTGCGGAAACTTAGCACCTGAACCTACATTATGAGACAATGTAGCACATAGACATATATGTGGATCAGTACTTCTGGATTATACTTAGTATATGGGGGCAAATACGCAAGTAAATCAATAACTCAATAGTACTATAAATTTGTAAAAGAATGCATGCCAAATATAGATGACTCACATAAGCTGGAATATCTGAAAACTAAAAATCATAGTTCATGGACAGTATAACAACAAAAACAACAAACCTAGTGTATTCCCACCAAATAGGGTCTAGGGAGGATAAAATATACGCAGTCCATACTGCTACCTCCAAAAAAGTAGAAAGGATGTTTTCGATAGACCCCCGACTCAAGATAAAGAATAGTTAACAAGGTCATAGTAATACATAAAATATGATGGGTGGTATAACAGAAATAAGAAATAATAAAAATAGAAATAATAGAGACTAAAAAATAAGAGCAATACGAAAATAAGAAATACCAAAGGACACAGTCCTAGGATTACTAACCCGGCTACACAAGAGCTCCCTAACTACTAGTTACAACCCACACATACACTAGCCTTATACCCTTATCTGCGACCTCTATACCTTCTTATCTAGGGTCATGTCCTTAGTAAGCTATATAGAAAAATATACTGCATAAATCTAGTGAGTCATAACGTTTAGTTTCTAAAAGTTGTACTTGTATTCTGTCTTTAAATTATGCTCTATCTTTAAATCATGTCGTCTAAGTGTAGAAGGACTCACTTCTATATCTGAAATCTGAAATATGAAATCTCGTAGCTAATATCTTTTGTAAAACAACATCTAAATAAAGTTATTAGCCTTTACACTTAGTTTTAAGACCTTTTCTGTTAGGATTATTCTATTATGAAATCTGTAGTTTGCAGTCTTTAGGGAGGTTCTTCTAACCGATATACACTATGTGAGATATCATAGTATCCAATGTCTAGTTCCCTTATAGGAAAACCTCACGTTGGGGAGAGGTGTCATACTCTTGCCAAGGAGTATAACCTAATGTAAGTGATCATATCTATAGCTGTCATCCATATGGAAATAGGAATAATTTGATAATTTGAATATACGTTGGCTCATAGTTTTGGGGCATGTGAACATACCCAACTCGGTGTTAAATACTACTCCCTTTAATCTGTAGGCTTATTCTATAAGAATTCCACTTTAAAACTAGTATAATGGTTTATAATGAAAACCTACTATATATCTGTTAATTAAAACTATGACTGAGACTGTAAAGTGGATTCCATGACTAAGCTAAGATCAAACAATCAAATCTTTATCATAAATCTAAAATAACTAGTCATGGGATGCTTAAATCATAGTCATTTTTGAAATATCAACATTCAAATTAGGGCTTAGTAACCCATGCATCAAATTCATGTCAAATCATAATAAAGTCCATGCTTGATAATGAAAGTACTCAAATTCAATTCTAAATCTAGAAATTTATATTATATGCATAAAAATACAAAAATAGCCATGCAATCCATCATCTAAATCACTTAAAATCTCATAATCTTCAAATAGAAACATTTGGGTATAAATCTAAATTGAAATTCATGGGTAATCATACACAATCATGTAACTTTGTAATTAAAAACTAGTTTTGGGCACATGGATGAAAGAATTATCCTTGTTGAAAACCCCACATACGTTAATTGATGACTAGATGAAGAAACTTGAACTTGAATTCCTATGTGTGCTCTTGAAGATTGATTCTTGAATATTCCTGAATTGGGAATCTTTAATTTTGAGTTATCTTGAAAAAAGAATGGTGGAATTTGATTTCTTGGGGATTAAGTTTTGAGGTATAGGGTTTATTTGAGAGGAAGTTGATGAAAAGTGAGCATATTAGTCATAGAATAGGATTAGTTATCTGTTATTCACGACTTGGGCCTTGGGGAAATGACTAAATTGCCCTTTAAAAATTTAACTCAAAACTGGAAGTTCCAATTTTTGGCCCCAACGAGGCGTGCCACTATCGCGATGGCTTACTAGGAAAAGGACGATCGCCATTTTGGGCACTAGAACGATGCGGCGTAATCGCGATGCGTCCCTGGATAAAGGACGAGTTCCATTTTGCACTATACCGCAACACGGTGTTTGTCCAAATGAGATTTTTGGTGTAATACAAGCTAATCGCGGTGAGCTACTGTAATAACCCACACTTTTTTCTAGCTCAATTTAGCTCCTAAAATGTCAAGGGTTAGCTTTAAAAAATGAGTAACCTTTGATACATATAGAATTTTCCAATTCTAGACCATCCAGTTGGTAGAAAATTGAATTAGCTTTCCAACAATGCCAATTTCTCCTATATCCGATACTCGATTAAGAAGTTATTGCATTTTTTGTAAAATAGTATGGCATTTCGACAAACACCACGTTGCGGTGAAGGCCAGAATGACAATTGCCAATTTCCAGTGAAGCACCTTAATTGGCCCACATCACTGTGAAGTCCCATTTCCCAATTGTCAAAATCCAGTAGCCCAACCGATGGTACCGAGTCACGATAAAGCCTAAATGGTATTTAGGTAGATTACCGCGATAGCCCTATGTCGCATTGATTTTTCAATTCCCAGTTGTCAAATTCCAGTGGGCCACCGCAATTGCACCGCGTCACGGTGGGTGGCCTAATCGGAAATTTTTTTCTTTTTCTAGTTACGATTAAACTCTTAAAATGGTAGTTTAGTCATTTTTCCAAGCCCCAATTCATCAAAAACAAGGACTTTAACCTATTCTAAGAACTTTATACCCATTTTCATCAATTCTCTCTTAAAAAAAACCCTAGAGCTCAAGACTTACTCTCCAAGAAATCCAATTTCCTTCATTATTTTTTCAAGATAACTCAAAATTAAGGATTTCCAATTCAAAAACTTCAAGAAATCATCTTCGAAAGCACAAATAGGAATTCAAGTTCAAGATTCTTTATCAATTGCATCAATTAAGGTATGTGGGGTTTATGAACAAGGATATTCTTTTATCCTTGTCCCCAAAACTAGTTTTAATTACAAATTTACATGATTTTGTATATATATACATGAGTTTCAAATTAGGGTTCATATCCACTATTGTTATTTGCAAGATTATGAAATTTCAACTGATTTAGAAGTTGAATTGCATGTCTATTTTCATAATTTCATACGTATTGTAGTAAATTCTAGCTTTTGAGATGAATTATCAATACCTTTATTATCAAGCATAATTTTTATTATATTTTGACATGAATTTGATGCATGGGTACTAAGCCCTAGTTAAATATTACTATTTCAAGATTGATTGAGCTATAAGCATCCTATGACTAGATTATTTTCAAATTTTTGATAAAAATTTGATCTTTTGATCTCAGCTTAGATATGAAATCCACTTTACAGTTTTAGATTACAGTTTAACTTAGCAATTATATAGTTGGTTTTCGTAATAAATCATTATACTAGATTTTAAAATGGATTTCCAATAGAATGAGCGTACAAATTAAAGGGAGTAGTATTTAGCACTGAGTTGGGTATGTTCATATGCCCTAGAACTATGAGCCAATGTAGGTTAAGATTATCAGATTATTCCCATTTCTATATGGATGACAGATACAGATGTGATCACTTAGATTAGGTTATACTCCTTGGCAAGAGTATGAGACGCCCCCTCAATGTGAGGTTTTCCCATAAGGGAACTAGATGCTGGACTCCATGATAGCTCACATGGTTTATGTCGGTTAGAAGAACCTCCCTATAGAAAGAGCAATTCTAATTGAAAAGAGTAACGAAAAATCTTTTAGAAACTAAGTGTAAAGGCTCACAACTTCACTCAAATATTGTTTTACAGAAAGACATTAGCTACAGACTTCAGCTTTCAGATTTCAGATATAAAAGTGAGTTCTTTCTACACTTAGACAGTATGATTTACAGACAGAACACTAGTACAACTTTTAGAACTAAATGTTATACCTCACTAGATTTATAAAGTATGATTTACTACTCATGATTATTATTCTCAGCTTTCAGATATTCTAGCTTATGTGAGTCATCTACATTTAGCATACATTATTTTATAAATTATGATGATGTTGAGACATTGTTTTACTTATGCATTCACCCTAGATACTCAGTATATTCTCAAAGTAATGATCCATATATATGTGCAACATTGTCTCATATGTAGGTTTAGGTGCTCATTTTCAGCAGCGCAAGTGATTTCGAGCATCTTTATCTGCATCCCAACAGTTAGTGAGTCCTCATAGTTCGAGGACCCAGTACTTAGTTTTCAAATTATTAGATTAGATGATTCAGTATTTTCATACAGTTTGAGTCAACTGGGGGTTTGTCCTAGTGACTCTCTAGTTATTAGTAGTAGAGGCTTGTCAGACTGCTAGATATGATTCAGATTATTCAGTATTGATTGTTCACACTATTGAGTCTAGTATTTTTCAAAGACAATATTCAGATATTCTTAGTTAGCTCAGACAGATTCCTACATTTTAGTTTTGATGTTATAGTTATATTTCCTCTATTATGAGATTCAGACTTAGTAGAAGGTAGATGGTTAGCTTAAGGCTACTCATAGTCTTGATCACCGTGTGACATCTGGAGACCCATTTTTCGGGTGTTACAAACTTGGTATCAGAGTCTAAGGTTTATAAGAGTCCTAGGGAGTCAGACAAGCCGCGTTACATAAAGTCTTGATCATGGGTGTAAAGCGTGCTACATTTATGAGCAAGAGGCTATGGGATATTCTTAGGAAATCATCTCTTTCTTATATGATCTATCATGCTTATAGTATTTCTATCTACTTTAAACTCATGCTCTTACGTGATAGTTGAATATGCCTCCCCGTCGAGCTAACGCCTATAGAAATGATAACCAGCCACCCCAGCCTACTAACCCTCTGAATAAGAATGTATCCCATCTAAATTTTGGGTTGCCTTTCAAGCATTAGCCCAAGCTGTGGCTGCCAATATTTTGGGAAACCATCAGGTGACAGTCCCATTTCAGCAGAATGGTGATTTAGCAGTAGCCAAAATTTGAGACTTCATGAGAATGAATCTGCCAGAGTTTTTTTTGGGTCAAAAGAAGGTGAGGACCTACAAATTTATTTAGATAAGGTGAAGAAAATCACCTAGATTATGCATGTTTCCGAGGCATAGAGTGTAGAGTTAGCATCCTATAGGTTGAAGATGTAGCATATAATTGGGTAGTTATGCAAAAGAATGGAAGAGATGAGAATGTAGCTCCTATGAGTTGACAGGTATTTCATAATGTATTTCTAGATAAGTTCTTTTCGCATGAAATGAGAGAACCTAAAGTAGAAGAGTTTGTGAACCTGAGGCAAGGTGATAACGCTCAACTTAAACGTCAATATAGTGCAAGGCAGTCGTCGTTAATATATTTACCCAACTTTTGGAGTCGGGGTTGAATCCACAGGGAACAATGTGAGTGGCGATTAACTAATTTGAAACTATAGCTATAAGTTGAATTCAAATAGATGATATAAAAAGATAAAATAGGGGCTTTGGAGATTAGCAAATAATTGTTGGTCACTTTAGTTTTAGTGTTTGTAATCAAGAGTTTATGGAAAACCAGAATTATGTTCACTATGGGTTTTGGTACTTGACAGATGCTAATAGTGATTCAGGATTCTCACGATAGGTAGGAACAACAAATTGTGTTTATCGAAGTCATGCCTAAATGTCTCTCGACCTAATTAAGCATTTAATTACCTAATCCTCTTGGACTTAGGGAAATTATATTCAGTGACCAGAGTTCACCTCAGGTTAATTAACCTTTTTACAACGTCAATTATTAAACGGAAGGTTGGTAGCTTCCAAGTCCTTGTCAATAATTCACTTCCTACTATAGTTGATTTCTTATCTCAAGCAAATCAAAGAAGGTGCTATCTATTGTTTGCAACCAATAGACAATAATTAAAACCTTGGAATTATCAAGGAGTCCTATTACCTTTAGAATCTTGAACACTTAGCAACTTACCAAGACCTAACCCATAAATCCCATAATTCGGGTAAAGGGATTTAGCCACTCATAATGTAATAATTGATACAACAAGTTGAATTCATAATTTGAAAGATGAACTTATAGCAAGATGAATAGCAACGAGTGTTTCTCAGATTATATCAAAGTAAAAATCCTAAAATATTGATGATAATCTCTTCAAAGTTAATTGTAAACTTGTATCAAAATTTCAAGTCTCGAGTGTCCAGTCCCCGCTTATATGTTCAGCCTTTTTTTATAATTAGAAAACCCTAACATATGCTTTAAATAATTCATCTTAATTATGGAAACAAAATTATAGAGTTCAGTAATTTCTCAGAAAGGTGACAATATTTTGTGATGCCTTATCAGGAGTTTGATGACTTATCACAGATGTCGTTAGCTCCTCTTTGCTTTTGACAACTTCTGCTTAAGGATGACGGTGAATCCTAATGGATTATCAAAACTGTGATGACATATCAGACAATATCATCACTTCTCCACCTCAACTCCCATGTTCTATCTAAGGCTGAGGCAACTCTGACGGCTTATTAGGTGTCGTCGTCACTTCTTCCAACTGAATCCCATTCTTCGTTTAAGGCTGGCGATGAAGCTGATAACCTATCAGAGTGCTGATGACTTATCAGGAATGTCGTCAGCCATACTTCTCTTCTATTTGCTTCAGATTTCAACTCTTTTACTTCCATCATTGTTGGTTCTCTTGCCTCATGACTTCCACTGCAAAATCAAAGATAAAGTAATAAAAAACGACAAAAGTTGCTTAAGACTTTGCAATTATTCTCAGTTAAAATCCCCAAATATGTTAGTATCTGCTCACTCATCAACACCCTCAACTTAAAACAATTGCTTATCATCAAGTAACTAAAACACAATACTACGATGCTTAACCAAGAGATACATAAGATACCTATTATAGTTGATTATCAAGTTTAGCTCAAAACACATTACCCTCTCCATTTTCAATTACTTTAAACCCAACTGTGTATATCAATGAAGATCAATAATGTGACACAAGGGAATCAGGATATGACATCAAATTAGCAACAATAACCATATATATATATATATAAGTTACACAACCCAAACATGTAAATAGCTAGCAATGCAATCAATGTACCCTTACAACAAAGAAGTCCCTCTTCACTCAGATATGAAATCAAGTATGTCAATGAGGGGACAGTCAAGAGACACTCGCTCTCAGAAAGAAGTTCCATTCAATGTATGACAAATACCATAAGCTTTCCCTTATTTTCATTACCGAAGCTTTCAGATAGTTTAGTTAGGATCACTATAAGACTTTTCTTCAGCTGGTAATGTAGGTTTGGGGCTGGTATGATACTCGATGATATTTAAAGAGACTAAGCCTCCTTGAAACTACACTAGCTTTTGGGGTTTCACTCATTAACCTTTCTCTATTCTTCTCTTTTCTTGATCACACTTATTCAGGATGGGTACGGTTCTTTTCTACAATCACTTTTTTTTCGCAACTTTTCTATTTCTTGCTCTTTTATACCGTACCCAACTTTTATTCTTTTATTTTACTTTACTTTCTTCCTACTCATTTTACATCACGCACCCCTATGATAGCCCCCCTCAACTTAGGCCATTTGCCTAAGTCAAGGTGAACAGTGTCCAAGGAAGACCAGGGCCAAAATAGGTTCATTATGATATAAAATGGAAGGTGACAGATGTCATAAAAACATATAGGCTAATCAAGCTTAAAGTAGGGATCAAGGGATATTCTACATACAGGGAAGGTCATTTTGGCTAACAGTGGGCTAATATCAAAATGACCTATGATCCTTTCCTAGCCCCTATCTTTCAACCTAGGTAAGACTAACCGGGCAAGTTTTGGATTCAACATACAACGAGAACTGAGTAAGATCTCACACGCACATGACACACAAGTATATCACAAGTTACTACTCGTTCAGTTCATGCAGGTGTTTAGCAACGATTATCAAGTCACTAATACCAATGCCATAAAAAGATACACAGTGGTCACACATAAATGCATATCACACAGTTATAAAATAGACCATTGGAGAGGTGTTCAAAAATCAACAAAAACATGTTAACTGCCTAAGGTACTTGTATTTCTACTAGTCAACTACAACATTTTACAAAAAATCACAATACGCCTAAATATGCCAGCTCTACTAGGAACAAGACTCCGGGGAAAAGAGGCACGACAAAAAAACCCCAAGAGGACATCAATACCCACAAGTAGGCCCACCCTCAACTTAAAATCATGCAACGTCCCTAATGCGTCAAACCAAAATAGGATAGTTAGAAACATACTTATGGCACCATGGGTGTGAAGATCTGATGTCAATCACATAATATGAATACAAATAACAAAATACCTTGGGTTGTCTCCAAAGGAGCGCCTAATTTAGTGTCGCGGCATGACCCAATTTAGCTTTTTCCTTCACCTTGAGGATATGAATTTTACTCCCAACTTAGAGTCCATCTTCTTGCCTCGATCATAGGGGATGGTACAAAAATTAAGAAGTCGAGTAATGGATTGAGCATGGTAAACCACTCGGCTTTAAAGTGAGGTGTGTTTTTATGTTGCTTATCAAGTGTAAAATAAAGAATATAGAATTTTTGTTCCTCATGTTCACACTCTTCCACTATTTTAGATGATTCCATAGACAAGATATCATCTAATCATAATGTGGAAAAATGCTTTGAGTGAGGCCCAACTAATTCTACTACAAAATTTACACTATCTACTACACACTCACATTTATTCACCTTCTCAATGCCAGTCTCAAGATCAAGATGACAATCGAATGGTTGCAATTCTTGAATTTTCTCCTCAAATTGGCTAATGTCCCCCTCATATTCTTCTTTGTTTAGCTACTGTAAACATGGTGGGAGTGGTAACTCTTTTAGCTCTGCCCATAGCTGTTCTTGATTCTCTAAGATTTGTTTCATCAATTTGTTCACTTGAATTGTGACAACACACATATCTTCAGTATGATCACTTTGACCACAAGCCAAACACCAAGTTACAGTAAGTAGGATAGTATCCACACTATATTGTGAAGGTCCCATCCATAAACTTCCAGGTAAATCTGGACAGCAAGCCTCAAAATATGGTCCCCCATAATAATAATAAGAATCGTCACAAGAATCATCATCACTCAAAAAACCATCTATCCAGGCTGACATCTCAAGAAAGGTGTGAGAAAAATAAAATAAAAAAAATAAAATAAACAAATATTTACAAGTTTGAATTCAAGCAAGTAAACTAAAATTCCAAACCAACTCAATACGCCAAATAGTTCCCAGGCAACGATGCCATTTTTGATAATGCTCAACTTACAAGTCAATCTTGTGCATGTACCCAACTTTTGGAGTCAGGGTCGAATCCAAAGGGAATAATGTGAGTGGTGATTAAAATAATTTAAAACTATAGCTACAAGTTGCATTCAAACAGATGATAAAAAAAAGATAAAATAGGGGTTTTGGAGATTAGCAAATAATTATTGGTCACTTTAGTTTCAGTTTTTGTAATCAAGAGTTTATGAAAAACCAGAATTATGTTCCCTATGGGTTTTGGCACTTGACAGATGCTAATAGTGATTCAGGATTCTCACAATAGGTAGGAATAACAGATTGTCTTTATCGAAGTTATGTCTAAATGTCTCTCGACATACTTAAGCATTTAATTACCTAATCCTCTCAGACTTAGGGAAATTATATTCACTGACCATACTTTACCTCAGGTTAATTAACATCAATTATTAAATGAAAGGTTGGTAGCTTCCAAGTCCCTGTCAATAATTCACTTCCTACTATAGTTGATTTCTTATCTCAAGCAAATCAAAGCAGGTGCTATCTATTGTTTACAACCAATAGACAATAATTAAAACTTCAGAATTATCAAGGAGTCCTATTACCTTTAGAATCTTAAACATTTAGAAACGTACCAAAACCTAACCCATAGATCCCATAATTCGGGTTAAAGGGATTTAGCCACTCATATTGTAATAATCAATACAACAGGTTGAATTCATAATTTGAAAGATGAACTTACAGCAAGATGAATATCAATGAGTGTTTCTCAGATTAGATCAAATTAAAAATCCCAAAATATTGATGATAATCTCTCCAAAGTTAATTGTAAACTTGTATCAAAAACTAGAGAGCAAACATGTGAAGTTCAAGTCCCGAGTGTCCAGTCCCCGCCGATATGTCCAACCTCCCTTTATAATTAGAAAACCCTAACATATGCTTTAAATAATTCATCCTAATTATGGAAACAAAATCACAGAGTTCAGTAATTTCTCGGACAGGTAACGACATTTTGTGACGCCTATCAGGAGTTGAACAACTTATCACAGATGTCGTCAGCTCTTCTTTGCTTTTGACAACTTTTACTAAAGGCTGACGGTGAATCTTGACGGCTTATCAAAGCTGTGATGACATATCAGACAATATCGTCACTTCTCTACCTCAGCTCCCATGTTCTATCTAAGAATGATGGCAACTTTGATGGCTTATCACAAGGCTGTCGGCTTATCAGGTGTCATCGTCACTTCTTCCAACTAAATCCCATTCTCTATTTAAGGTTGACGATAAAGCTCATAACCTATCAGAGTGCTGACGACTTATCAGGAATGCCTTCAGCCACACTTCTCTTCTATTTGCTTCATATTTTAACATTTTTACTTCCATCATTGTTAGTTCTCTTGCCTCTTGACTTCCACTACAAAATCAAAGATAAAACAATCAAAAATGACAAAAGTTGCTTAAAACTTTACAATTATTCTCAGTTAAAAGCCTTAAATGTGTTAGCATCTGCTCACACATCACAAGGCTCAATAAAAGTGAATGAGTGCATCCATAAGTATAACCAGTTTTCTAAGTATGCCCTAATACTATGGCTGACCCTAGGGCAAGTATGAGTAAGTTTGTTACTGGAGCATCTGGCATGGAGGTAAAGGAGTGTAGGACTACCATGCTTATTGGGGACATTGATCTTGCTAGGTTGATGATTTATGTCCAGCAAATTAAGACAAAGAAGTTAAAAGGAAGAGAGAGGGGAAATAAGAAGGCTAGAATTGGGCAGTTTGAGTATGGCCAAACAAAGTATGGAGGAGAAAGTCGTTCACAATTTCAAAATTGTTCATCTATGCCAGTGCCATCTTTAGCTATTTCACCCACTCCCAGAGCTAGGCAGGAGCAATAGGGTAAGTCTTCTATGTTTAGATCTCAGAATATTATGAGTGGAAATCCCAGTTATCCTCTATGTGCTATGTATGGTAAGAATCATCCTGATGAATGTTTGTTGGGATAGAATGGTTGTTATGGTTGTGGTAAGTTGGGTCATGGAATCAAAAAGTGTACGCATACTAGGCATAGAAACAGGGATGTTCATCCTTAGGCTTAGTCTACTAGAGCACCTGCTCTTTTAGGTTGCCCAGTCCCTCCCCAGGGCGTATCATCCAGTATCAATTACGGTCAATGCCAGAATTAGTTTTATCCTTTACCATTCTATCATGAGTAAGAGGATTCAACAGATATTGTTACTGGTATGATTCATGTCTTTCATCTTTATGTCTATGTGCTGTTAGACGCTGGGTCAAATTTTTCTTTTGTGAACCCATTAGTTGTAGTGAATTTTGAAATAGGTCCTGAAAAGATCCCTGAGCCCTTCTTGGTTTGTACCATAGTGGGGGGTCAGTTATTGCCAAACAGATCTATAGAAAGTGCCCTATCACTGTCCTTCATAAAATCATGTTACCAGACCTAATAGAGTTAGATATGGTTGACTTTGACCTTATTCTTGGTATTTATTTGCTCCATACCTTTTATCCATCCATATAGTGTCACACTCGAGTGGAAAAGTTTTAGTTTCCAGATGATCTAGTCTTTGAGTGGGAAGGAAATTTGGTGTCTCCCAAAAGTCATTTCATATCTTATCTTAAAGCCAGAAAGTTGATCTCAAAAGGGTGTATCTATCATCTAGTTTGAGTCAAAGAAACTAAGTCTGAGACTCTAATGGTTCAGTCAGTCAGTCAGTATAGTCAATGAGTTTCCTGATGTCTTTTCCAAAGATTTGCCAGGGGTATCCCTCGATAGGGAAATACAATTCGTTGTTGACATTCTTTTAGATACTTAGCCTATCTCTATTCCTCCATACCGTATGGCTCTTGCTGAGCTTAAAGAGTTATAAGAGAATCTTAAAGATCTTTTAGATAAAGGTTTCATAAGGCCTAGTGTTTCTCCGTGGTGCACTCACGTCCTATTCATGTGAAAGAAAGATAGGTATTTACGAATATACATTGACTATCGTCAGCTGAATAAAGTCACAGTCAAAAACAAATATCCTCTTCTTAGAATTAATGACTTATTCGACCAACTCCAAGGTGCAAGTTATTTCTAAAAGATAGGCCTTAGATTGGGCTATCATAAGCTTAGAGTAAGGGAATGTGATATTCCAAAGACAACATTCAGCGCCCATTATGGTCATTTTGAGTTTCTAGTCATGTCATTTTTTCTTATCAATGCCCCAACAACTTTCATAAACTTGATGAACAGAGTGTTCAAACAGTATCTGGACATGTTTGTCATAGTCTTTATCGATGATATTCTTGTCTACTCTCGTAGTGAGGATGATCATGCAGACCACCTTAGAATTATGTTACAAACTCTTAGAGATCACCAGTTGTTCAGAAAATTCAGCAAATCTGAATTTTGGCTAAGGTCAGTAGCTTTCCTTGGTCATATTGTTTCCAGTGAGGGAATTAGAGTTGATTCCCAAAAGACAGTAGCAGTAAGAAACTGGCCTAGACCTATTTCTCTATCAGAAATTAGAAGTTTCGTAGGTTTAGCTGGCTATTACAGACGTTTTATTGAGGGGTTTTCATCTATTGCATCTCCTATGTCTATATTGACTCAGAAGAAAGTTAAGTTTTAGTGGTCAAATTCTTGTGAGAAGAGTTTTCAGGAGTTAAAGACTCGACTCACTTCAGCCTCAGTATTAGCATTACCTGACTGTACAGATGGGTCTGTTGTCTATTATGATGCTTTAAATTGGTCTGGGTTATGTATTGATGCAGAAAGGTAAGGTTATAGCCTATGCCTCTAGATAGCTTAATCCTCACGAAAAGAACTACCTGACCTATGATCTTGAATTAGCTTCTGTTGTGTTTGCACTAAAAATATGGAGGTACTATCTTTATGAGGTGCATGTTGATGTGTTTACGGACCATAAAAGTTCGCAGTATGTGTTTACTTAGAGGGAGTTAAATCTTCATCAGAGAAGGTGCTTAGAATTATTGAAGGATTATGATATGAGTGTGTTGTATCATTCAGGCAAGGCCAATGTAGTAGTAGACACCCTTAGTAGATTGTCTATGGGCAGTGTTGCTCATGTGGAGAATAATAAGAGAGAGTTAGTTGAAGAAGTTCACTGGTTAGCTAGATTAGGCATGAGATTGGTTGATTCAGTTAAAAGGAATGTTTGGGTTCATAGTAGTTCCAAATCTTCTCTAGTTTCGAAAGTATAAGAGAAACAGATAAGGATTCTAGTTTGGTCAAACTGAAGGAGTCAGTTAAAGACCAAAAGATTAAGGTTTTCTCCCAAGGGGCAGATGATGTGTTGAGGTACCAGAGTAGATTATGTGTGCCATGTGATTTATGAACATGTACCCATAGTCATATTTCTAAAACTTGTGCCCTGATTTACTTTTAATGTTTCGAGTCCTGGGGTACTCAATACCAGAGAATCTAGCTATTTATCTAGAGCCTTAGTAATTATAGAATAAATTCTGTAGTATCACAAATAGCATAACTCAGTCAGTTACTGAACTCAGCTAACTCAGTCCAGTCTAATCAGTCAGTGTCATTCAGTTGGGAGTAGGAACTAGCACTGAGCAAAAGTAGAGGTAACGACTTCTCCCGTCAGGCAGGTAAATTTATTAGTAGTAGTCTCACACAATAGAAATATATAGATAGCATAGGATATGAGGAGTCACCCATCAGATTAAGGCTTGGTTACCTCCCAAGGGTCACCCGTCAAATTAGGCTTGACTTCCTGTTAAGGGTCACCCGTCAGATAGGCTTGACCACAGTAGTGTGTTTACCCATGGAACAGTACTGGCACCATTTCCACTGGGTTACAGGTCGGACCCTACTCAGTTTACTCAGGGGCATATCAGTTAAGTGAAAATTTCTACAATTTTAGTTTCAGTCTCAATCTTCAGAATAGAACTCAGTTCAGTTCTACAGAATTATAACTGTAAGATACATTCACTCAGTCACTAGTAATTCAAATCATCAGTAATCTCAGATTATCAGTATATTCAATTATCAGTTATTATTTATCAAATTCAGTTCCAGTATACTTAGTTACAGTATACATATATGTTCAGTAGTTACAGATCCTCCATGTATGCTAATCGAACTTTTGCATATCATTTAGTTAGTTATTGTTCATGCATATAAACCCATGCATTCAGCCTTACCTCATTTAGCATACTAGTACATTCCTACGTACTGATCGTATATTCGTTTCTTGCACTTGATGTGTCATATCATAGGTTTGGACGCTCAGGTTCCTGACTGCACATAGCTAGTTTCAGTTATCAGAAGCAGTTATAGTAGTGAGTCCTTATACTCTGAGGATGTTAGATTACTTCAGTAAATTTAGTATTTCATTATTTCAATAGTCAGAGTTAGTTGGAGACTTGTCCCTTCAACTCCATATTCAAATAGTTAGAGGCTTTTCAGACTATAGTATTTCAGACAGTTGTTCAGTATTTTAGTATTTTATTAAGTTTTGATTATAGTATTTTGAACCTTATGACATTTCATTCCATTTTCCGTATTTATTTCAGTATTATTATCCAGTGCTCACAGTAGATATCAGTCCTAACATACCTGGAAATCTTAATTCTTGAAGTTCTTAAAGACTCTCAGAGGGATTCTTGAGATTGCTCTTGAAACTTAGAGGCTAGGGTTTTCTATCTTTGAGAGAGAATGTCTTAAATTGGGGAAAAGTGAGTTAATAATGACCTAAATATATTTTTAGGGATTAAATCCTGCATCTGGGTGAACTAAATACATGCGAAAATACTAATTTAACCTTGGACGAAAATTTAATTTTTTATCCAAATTTTTGGTTTGGGGCCCTGGCGTGACGCGGCGCTATCCCGCTGTGTTACTGGAAATTGAAATCTAGGAACTAGGCCGACGGCACGACGCAGTTTAATCATGGACCCTTACTGGATTTGGACAATAGGGAATTGGAGGCCCTCCACAACGTGGTGAGATTATGGAGTAACACTGGAAATTGACAATTGTCATTTGGACCTATGGCGCGACACGCTACTGACTGAAATGACGGTGTTTAACAACTAAAACTTAAAATAGCCATAACTTCTTACCCAACTATCAGATTTAGGCAAATTTTATATCGTTGGAAAGCTAACTGAATTTCCTATAAGTTGGTGGATCTAAATATGGGAAATTGCACCTAGAACAAAAATTCTACTTAGGGATTCTCATGTACTAAAGACTAAACTAAGCTGGGAAATTATGGGGAATTATAATATCTCCCCTTTGGAAACATTCGTCCTTGAATATGGCTAGTTTAGCTGAGAGAATACTGATAGATTGAGTTTATGTACTGAGCTAGACATGCACAACTGAAGTATAATTATGTGACTGGTCTGATAGACTAAACTTACATGCTGGACATGCATATCTGATGCATGATTACATGGCTAAAACTGATTCATAAAATACATGACTGACATGAGAATTATATGAGATGGTAACTGATAACAAATTTGTAACGGTATTGAATATGGGACTAAGTAGGTTTAAAGATGACTCTGATGATATACGAGACACCATCTAACTGAAGCACGACTGAATGACTTTGATACACTACTGAGGCCTAAGGAACACATGACATAAACTGAATTTCACGGACCATTAAGAGTGTAACATGAGTCATGGGAACTGAGCATACTAGGAAACATGAATACGTGCGTCATGAACTACAAGACCTGAGTTTGGAATTTTTGAACTTATGGTACCTGATTTGTATTACAGAGTGAACTGGAGCTCTTTATACTAGGAACTGTAAGAATGCATGGTCTTCTGCCATGTACTATACTACCATCTCCCCCTTAGCTTAAAGTCATCGTTCTAAGTTTGTCGGTCACTAAATCAATAACCCTACTACTATTTCAGGGTTTAACTTTGGAATGGACTGCTATGTAAGAAATTACAAAAGATAGAGAAACTTAAGGATATACTAAGGCATAAACATATAAGTGAGATATTTGTAACTTACCAGTGACCACATAAGGAGGACTTTCCTAATCTTGTCGGGACTAAAGTGCATAAAATATGTTTAGACATTGACCGTGGATGGCACTAGTAGGGGAGCCCTGCTGATTTGGGAGATGGACTAAATTGGTGACTGATGAGACTAGCCCTGATGGCGCATATCCCTACCTCTCAGAGTAGCTACTCGACACTCCCTGAGCCTATGGCCCAGTTTCCATATCAATAACAAATATTATGGCCAGCCCTACACTCTCCCTAATGGTTTTTACCACACTCTCTGCAAAATAGATTAGCATGACCAATTCTTATGCTATCCTAGGTCATCAGTACACTGGCTGAGGACAGAGTTGGGACTAAGAACTTTGGGTGAAACTAGGAACGATTACCACCATCTGACTTAGGCTGATTGAAATTGAAACTACTTATTCTAGCTTTCTTATTTTCCCTTTCTTTTCCTTTAGCCTTCTACTCTTTAATCTATTGAGCCTGGACCATTAGTCTAGATATGCCCATTTCCTTAATTAACATTGCAGTTCTTCACTCATTAACCATACTCTTTGACACCCCTAACATAAAATTACTCATCCTGGACCTATTGTCTGCTACCACATGAGGAGAATATTTGGCTAATTAAGTAAACTTAAGGGAATACTCTTTCACGCTCATGTTGCCCTACCTGAGATATATAAATTCTAGCACTTTGGCCTCTCTTAACTCTAAGGAAAAGAATCTATCTAAAAAAGCAGTAGCAACTCTTCCCACTCTATAGGACCTGCATTTGTGCCCCTATCTATCTTCCACTATTGGAACCATGTATGAGCCATATCTTGTAGTTGATAGGTGGCTAACTCATCACTCTCACTAGATGTCACTCCCATGATATTTGTGACTTTTTGAACCTGATCGAGGAACTCTTGTGGGTTCTCTTCTGACTTAGATCTCGCAAAGGAAGAAGGATTTATTCGGGTGAAGTCCCAAATTTTGGTTGCAGCATTATTGGCCACTAGGTTGGATAGAACAGCAGCTGGCCATTCATTCTGGGCTATGACTGAATTGGCTAGAGTAGTAAATGTAGATCTAAATTCTGCATGAGATATGTGCTCGTCCAGGGGATCTGCCTGAACGGGCTGAGGTGCTGACCGATTTCCAGTTCTTCTTTCATTAGTCCTTTTGGGAGGCATGTTTTATAAATAAAAGGAAGAGGCAAATTAGACTGAGAGTGTAACTTGTGCTCATTCTCACTCGCACAACATGAATACTAAAATAAGGGAAAATTTTCCTAAAGCATCTCATAGCCTCCTGTCTATAAGTGTGACGTGCTTCAAACCTATGCACAAGACTCTACTTGACATGGATTTTAGGCTCCCTAGGACTTTGTTGAACCTTAGGATCTATTACCAAGTTTGTAACACCCCGAGTCTGTACCCCGGATGCTATATGGTTCTTACGATCTCGAAGGATAACAAGCAAACCTATGACTAATATCTGCTGTGAGCACTGGATAATAATAATAAAATAAATATAGAAAATGGAGTGAAATTTCATAAGGCTCAAAATACTATAATCAAAATTGAATAAAATACTGAAACACTGAACAATTATCTGAAATACTCTAGTCTGAAAAGCCTCTAACTGTCTGAATATAGAGTTGATGGGACAAGTCTCCAACTAACTCCGACTACTAAAATAATAAACTACCGAATGTACTAAAGTAATCTAACATCCTCAGAGTATGAAGACTTACTATTATAACTGTTGCTGATAACTGGAACTAGCTATGTGCAGTCAGGAACCTGAGCGTCCGAACCTATGATATGAGATATCATAGCACAAAAAACGAGTATACAATCAGTAAATAGGAATGTACTGGTATGCTAAATAAGGTAAGGCTGAATGCATGGATTTATATGCTTGATCAATAACTAACTAAATGATACGCAACAACTCAATTAGCATACATGAAGGATCTATAACTACTGAACATACTGTGCATACTATAACGGAGTATATTGGAACTGAATATGATAAGTGATGACTAAATATACTAATAGTCTAAGATTACTGATGATTTGAATTACTGATGATTGAGTGAATGTATTTGACAGTCCTAATTCTATATAACTAAACTGAGTTCTATTCTGAAGACTGAGACTAAAACTAAAACTGTGGGAATTCTCATTTAACCGACATACCCCTGAGTAAACAAAGTGGGGTTCAACCTATAACCCAGTTGGAAGGGTGTTAGTACCGTTCCATAGGTAAACACACTGTTGTGGCCAAGCCTATCTGATGGGTGACCCTGAATAGAAAGTCAAGCCTAATCTGATGGGTGACCCTTGGGAGGTAACCAAGCCTTAATCTGATGGGTGAATCCTCACATCCTATGCTAGCTACGTAGTTCTGTAGTGTGAGACTACTACTAATGACTCTTCCTTCTTGACAGGAGAAGTCATCACTTCTACACTCATTCGGTGCTAGTTTCTACTCCTAACTGAATGACACTGACTGATTAGATTGGACTGGACTGAGTTAGCTGAGTTCGGTAACTGACTGAGTTCTTCTATTCGTGATACTATGGAGTTTATTCTGTAATTACTAAGGCTCTAGATCCATAGCTAGATTGTCGGGTATTGAGTACCCCCAGGACTTGATAACATTAAAAGTAAACCAGGGCACAAGTTTTGGAAATATAACTATGGCTACATATTCATAAATCACTCATTAAGATGTTTAAACAAACACTTGGGATGCATTGACTAGTACATAAATGGGGAGTAAATGCCATCAGGGTATAATGACACTATTTCATTCACTTAGGCATTTAGACAAATACTTGGGGAGCATGCGTAGGTCACATAATAGTAAACACACATGGTGATCATGGCTACATCAATCAACTTGTACATCGTAGGGTTAACCATGAATATCATGCAATTCAACATATATAATGATTAATTCCATGAAAGCTTGTAATTATATCATGGACAAAAATCCAACGATAACGTGAAACATGAACTCAAATCAATTCTAACATAGAAAGCATGGAATCCAAAGTCTTATATTTTAAAAAGGGGATTCTTGGGCTCCATGAAAGATAAGGATCCATGAATGAACATCTAACATACCTGGGAATCTTAATTCTTGAAGTTCTTGAAGACTCTCGGAGGGATTCTTGAGATTGCTCTTGAAACTTGGAGGCTAGGGTTTTCTATCTTTGAGAGAGAATGTCATAAATTGGGAAAAAGTGTGTTAATAATGACCTAAATACACTTTTAGGGATTAAATCCCACATCTGGGTGGACTAAATACACCGAAAAAGACTAATTTAACCTTGGACGAAACTTTAATTTTTTGTCAAAATTTCCAATTTGGGGCCCTGGCGCGACACGGTGCTATCAATGTGTCGCTGGAAAGTGACAGTTGGGAACTGGGATGACGGCGCAATGCGACATAATCGTGGCACCTTACTGGATTTGAACAATTGGTAACTGGAGGCCCTCTGCAATGCGGTGAGATTGCAGAGTCACACTGGAAATTGATAATTTTTATTTGGAGCTATGGGACGATGCGCTATTGACTGAAATGATGGTGTTTACGACTAAAACTTAAAATAGCCTTAACTTCTTACACTGCTATCGGATTTAGGCAAGTTTTATATCGTTGGGAATCTAACTAAATTTTCTACAAGATGGTAGGTCTAAATCTAGGAAAATTTTTCTAGAACAAAAATTCTAATTAGGGATTCTCATGTACTGAAGACTAAATTGAGCTGAGAAATTGAGGGATATTACATTGATGCAATTAGACAAGAGGTATCTAATGATGTTTTCTTGCAAGAATTAGTCCAAAAAGTGCTCCACCATGAGCTTGATGCTTCGTAGTCAACTAAGGATGGTCTACTCCTGTATAAAGGTCGTATCTACTTGTTGCCCTCTTACCAGTTGATCTTCACAATTCTATCAGGATACTATGATAATGCCCATGAGGGGTATAGAAAACATTGCATCATAATCTATAGGATTTCTATAGGAAGGGGATGAAGACTATTATTGGTATTATGTGGCTACTTTTTCGGTTTGCCAATGAACCAAGCCTGAACACCTAAGACTAATAGGGTAACTTCAACCACTTGCACTTCCTGAGTAGGTCTGGGCTAATATCAGAATGGAATTTATTGATGGATTACAAAAGGGATGGGGCAAAACCATATTGTTTGTGTGATTTTCTATAGAAATATAGTACTTTCAATGCTTGAAACTATGAAAATATGCATGTTTCTGAGGTTGTTCTGTCAGATATGATGCATTTTGGGTATGTTTTGCAGGAAATTATGTTTTGGATGCTATGTTCATGAAAATATGAAAAAGGTGCTTTTGGATGCTTATGGGATCAATTATGGATGTTCGGGATAGTTTCCAGCTTGTTCGTGATCAAAGCATGTTCAAAAATTGAAGAAGAGCTAAAAATATGACTCCCGGCACTTGCTAAGTCAACATGTGGACCACATATGGAGAAAGCAAGTGTAAGTAGTCCAAAATACCGAGAGCTGAGCTATAGGATTTTTTGGTCCTGGCACTTGCGGTTGCTACTTGTTCCCTGGCCTAGGGCGCAAGCGGTACCTGTGGCCTACAGAGTGAGCACAAGTAGCGACCATAAGTAACCACCTATCTTTTTTCTTGTATTTTGTCTGGGATTTTATTTTAGGGTTTCCCTATGTACTATAAAGACCCTTTATGTGTTTTTAGTAGAAGTTATGCACTTTTGATACTTTCAAATATATTTTTATTCTGATAACCGACTTTGGTCATGGAATTCTCTTATATTGATTTTAGTTGATTAATTCAGTTACAGTTTTGGGTTTTTCTACTTCTTATTATTGTGATTTCATCTATGCTTTTAATTATGAATGCTATTGATTATTTCACAAGCATAAGCGGCTAAAATCCAGATCTAGGGTTGTGGAAATCTTGGCGGATTGATAAAGTAGGGGAAGTACTATTGTAGTTCTAAACCGATACCCATGCATGCATTGTATTATCTTTACTTTAACAATTATTTTAGTGGTGGTCAACATTAAGATCCCTCCTAGATTATTGCTACTTACTCTCAAAGAGGCATAGTGACTAGAAAAAGATAAATACAACAGTAAGTTAAAGTTTAGTTGTCGATCCATGCTACTAGGTATTATCTAAGTAAGATTTTTATCTATCCTCTAATAACTAGAGACTCAAAAGCTAATAGTTTATTGGGATCAAGATAAGGGTTAGTAAAGCGAAATTCTGAGAATCAAAAGGTAAAGGGTAAAATCCATCTACTTGTCTAAAAGACTGTAGATGGTACATAACCTATCAGATTCTACATGCAAGGTATCAGGTTGGTTCAATAAAATATTATAAGCCTACAGAGTTGAGAAGCCAAGGAGAACACAATCCTAGTGTTCACCAATATTGATTACAACCAAAGTCAATACTTTCTCCTTGTTCGGTATTGCTATTCAAATCCCCCCATTTACTTCTCCATTTTTTGCTGGTTTATTACAGCATCTGAGATCCATAAGTCCATGTATTCCCTTGGGATTCAACCCCAACCTTTGTTGGGTTACTATATTTGATAGAGACCACAATTATCTTAGTTCGGTTGCAAATGTAATTCCATACCTTGCCACCATTGTGTCACATTATTGTGCTTCATGGTCATGCATAGTTAGTTTTGAAAAGTGAGGTTAGAGGGGGTACTATATTTTGAGCTTAAAGTGTTGACTAACTACCTTGAATAACATAGATTCTCCTTGTTAAGCATCGTTTATGTTTTGTTACCCGAGGACATGCAAACATTCAAAGTTGAGGGTGTTGATTTTTTGTAGAAATATAACACTTTCAAAGCTTAAAACTATGAAAATATGCAAGTTTTTGATGTTGTTTTGTTAGATATGATGCATATTGGGTATCTTTTCCAGGAAATCATGTTTTGGATGCTAAGTTCATGAAAAGGATGAAAAAGGTGTTTTTGGATGCTTATGTGAGCAATTATGGATGTTCAGGATATTTTTCAGCTTGTTCGTGATCAAAGCATGTTCAGGAATTAAAGAAGAGTTGAAAAGATGACTCTCGGTACTTGCTAAGTCAATATGTGGATGACATATTGTACATGCGGATCACATGTGGGCAAAGCAAGTGTCTGAAGTCCAAAATCCATAGAGCTGACCTATAGGATTTTTTGATCCTGGCACTTGCAGTCGCTACTTGCGCCCTATCCTTGGGTCCAAGTGGTACCTATGGCCTGCAGAGTGAGCACAAGTAGCGACCATAAATAGCCACCGACCCTTTTTTCTCCTATTTTGTTCGGGCTTTAATTTTAGGGTTTTCTCATGTACTATAAAGACCGTTTATGTGTTTTAGTAGAAGTTATACATTCTTGATACTTACAAGTATATTTTGATTTTGAGATCCAACCTTGGTCTTGGAAGTATCTTGTATTGATTTCAGTTGAGTTACGATTTTGGATTTATCTACTTTTTACTATTGTGATTTCATCTGTGCTTTTAATCATGAATGCTATTGATTATTTCACAAGCATGAGCGGCTAAAATCCATAGCTAGGGTTGTGGAAATCCAGGCAGATCGATAAAGTAGGGGAAGTGCTATTGTTGTTCTGAACCAATACCCATGCATGCATTGTATTATCTTAACTTTAACAGTTATTTTAGCGGTGGCCAATGTTAAGATATCGCCTAGATTATTGCTACTTACTCCAAAAGAGTAGTAGTAACTAGGAAAAGATAATTACAATAGTAATTTAAAGTTTTGAAGTTTAACTATCGATCCATCTACTAGGTATTATCTAAGTAAGATGATTAGCTATCATCTAATAATTAGAGACTCAAAAGGTAATAGTTAATTGGGATCAAGATAAGGGTTAGTAAAGCGACATCCTAAGACTCAAAAGGTAAAGGGGTGAAATCCGTCTGCTCATCCAAAAGATTGTAGATGATACATAACTTATCAGATTCTACATACAAGGTATCGAGTTGGTTCAATAAAGAACAATAAGCCTACAGAGTTTAGAAGCCAGGGGGAACACAATCCTAGTGTTCACCAATCTTGATTACAACCGAAGTCGATGTTTGCTCCTTGTTCGATATTGCCATTCAAATCCACCCATTTACTTTTCCAGTTTTTGCCCATTAATTACAACATATAAGATCCACAAGTCCATGTATTCCCTTGGTATTTGACCACAACCTTTTTTGGGTTAATATATTTGACAACGATCGCAATCATCTTTAGATTGTAGATGTAGCTTAGGCATAAACATTGATACAAGTCAAATGGGCATCAACGCTTTTAATCACATAACTCAAGGCCAACATGAGGATGTCCAAGCCTTAATCTCCCTAAGGATCCAAGAATGTACTTGGAGGCATTTCTTTGAGCTCCTAATAAAGCAATGCCATGTTTGGAAGATAGCTTGAAGTCAAGGAAAGCCATGGATCAGGAATAAAGAGAGCACTTGTGGGTTATTGCTGAAATAGATACTTTAGGCTACTTTTGTAAAAGGCTAGTTGTGCAAAGGAAACTACTATAAATAGGTGCCTTATACATTTTATTAGTTAGATTTTTTTGATTAATTTTCATTATGTATTCATGAGAACTCCATGGGAGTGTTTGAGTGCTTGGAATAGCATATGTTGAACCTAGTTTAGAAATGTTGGTTGTAAGGAGGATCTAATCCCCTTTGCGGTCATGTAAGAGTTAGGTGCTCATTGATAATCCATTAAGGGTGGTTTTAGGGTTTGACATACCCTTAGATTTCCCTTTTGTTATCAATTTTGTGTCTATCTTCCTATCTTGGTTATCCTATCCTTCTATCTTTATTTTTTTATGTCTAGATTTAAGTCCTCAGGTCTAGGATTATATCATTTGGTATTTGAGCTGAGCTTAGGATCGTTCCCACAATTCTAGTTTTGGGTTTGTTATCTCAAAAATTAAAAAAAAAACTTGTTAATAAAATTGCCTAAAAAATTATGTTTTTGAGTTCTTTTTTGTTGTTTCAACACTAGATTTGTTCCCTCCAGTGTTTTGGGGTTGGAACCCTGAGATTTATGGCTTGATTATGTGCATTTGAGTAGTGCCCACCCTTTTTGTCTTGAAATTATAGGTTGAAGAAGTTAAGAAGGTGTTCCCAACATTGATAGAAGCTTAGGGTTAAAAGATGGTGCCATTTGGAAAGGTTTGAAAAATTCACCATTTTTTTACAGTATTGATGGTTGTAAAAAATACAATTGGGTTTGAAAATATGAAAATTCTTGTGATGTTTTGAGGTATAAAGGTTGTTTTAATGTGTTCCTTATGTTGACGGGAACCTACGGTTAAAATTTTGTGAAATTCCAAGCCAAACCGAAGAAGTTATGCATTTTGGATTTTCAAAATTGTTTTTGGTGTTCTTGAGAATATTCATATCTTCATGTTCAATATTCATCAAAAAGCTGTTGTTTAATCCAACAATGAGAATTAAAAGGTATGGAAAAGTGTTGGTAGAAAGCCTATCCAAAGTACTAAGGAATATTCCAAGAAAAGAGGAAAAAAGAGGGATCACGAAGGGGCATTTTTCACCCATTCTAGAGGCTGGTTCGGATGACCTGCTCCTGAGATTCCTTGGAGCTGTTCCTGACCTGCTAAAGAAGGCCCAAGGCATCCCAAAACAGCAGCTCCTATGTCCCACCTACTCTAGAGGTGTGTTGGGTCTGCTCCTGATCTGCTACAGTTTGTTCCAAGCACATATGAAGCCTTCCTGCTCACTTTTTGCAAGGTTCCATCAATCTAACTTCATTTATTGATTCTTAATGTAATTTTTTGATTCCTAAACACTAATTAACACTAATAATTGATCTATTAGTTGATTAATTAATTCTTGAGTCCGATTTCTTTCTTGTACATTCTTGTGTGCTTTTTTCTTTTGTTTTTGTTAAACCTTCTTGATTCAAGTATGATAGTTTGTTTTTGAGTTTTCTTTTTAATTTCAAACAAGAATCCACTCCGACAATAAAGTAAAGATTGACACCTTATTGTCCACCGGAGTATAAGAAACTTTTAATATTCGTCGCTTCAATTGTGAGGATCATAAAGGTAAGATTATTATGAGTGTTGGTAAGGAGCTTTACTACTAATCTTTCTTGTTAATTTTGTAGGTACAAGGGGATATAAGGGGAACGTGTCTTTGATAGCCTCGGATAATTGTGACTACGAATAAGAGACTATGATTATGGTGAAAAATGTTATGGATACATAGATGATGGGGAATATGGGGGATATGAATGTAACCATGATCAAGAGATGGATGAAAAATGAGGGAAACTATTTTGAAGATGAATGTGAGATGAATTGTGATCCTAGTTCTTAGAGTAAGTATGGAGATAATAAAGAGCCTTGTGATGGTTTTTATGAGGAAGATGAGGAGTGTGAGGAGTATTACACTTCCCAGTGAGAGCCTAGAAGTGATGTAAGGTATAACTCATTCATTTACAAATCTAATAAGGATCATAGTGAGAATGTATGTGAGTATTATGAAGATTCATATTCCTCACCTTGTAGTTCTTCTTATCAAAGTCGAAGTGATGTGAATGGTTATACTAGCTATAGTATAGTTGCTCCATGGGACTAAAGACATGTGCACATCCAAAACCTTTGGATATTATATCTCAAGCTTCTTGTTCTAGTTCCTAAACATGTGGAAGTGGGAACCGAGGTAGAAATAGAGGGTATAGTGGGATTCATTGTCTTCCTACTCTATCTATCTTTAAAGGAGAAAGGGTTCCAGAAGTTTCCCTTGATTGGGAATGGCAATGTGAAAGAGTTTTCGAGGATTATACTATAAGAAAGGCTGAACAAGCTCTATATGCCCTTAAGTACATTCAAGGTCTGACCATAGAATAGTGTAAACTTGCAAGGAATCCTACTCAAACTTGAGGTTCCTTGAAAGAGTTTTTGAGGCCAATCTATAGGCCAAAGCGTTATACTAATCTTCATAATAGTGATCCAAGAAGACAACCTTGTTCAAAATGGGTAGAGATTTGTGGAGTTCCGAGATATGTTCTTATATTTGATGATTGGTTTCACGCAAACTACATAACTCCTCTTAAGGTTGATTATCTAGGGTTACCTTAAGTGTCCAAGTGTTTCCCATACTTCTTGAAAGGCTATAGAGTCTTCAAGAGCGTGAAGGTTTTCTTTACTCGAGATGGGTACTATAAGGAGGTGTAGTGTGACATATTCCCATTATAATATGGACACATACATTTGGGTGTCGACTGGTTTGCATAACACAAGATTCCAAATGTGAAAAATTAGCCTAAGTTTGTAAAGAACCAATGGGGAAATCATCTCTTTCCACCTACCCTTTGCAAATCTCAAGAAAAAATAACTACTTACTCCAAGCCTTATGAAAATGAGAGACAAAAGATTGAGAGGAGTAAGGGTGTGCAAGATAGCAACCTAAGAGAGTAAAAATAAAATGTTGGGAGGATTAAAGTAAGAGGGTTGGTACCAACCAAAGCTAACAATGTTTATCCTTCTATTAATAAGGACATATATGTAGGTGCCAATATGGCAAGCGGATGAGAAAAAGTGCCAAAAGAGAAGGTTCTCTTTGAAGACTTGATGAGGAAAATATTAGATTCTTTCTAGGCTTATGTAGGACCTTCACACCAAGGTAAAAAAGAATATGCTCAAGAACTTCAAGGTAACATAGCTAACTCTTATACTTTTGTGCATGTGAAGGATGATTGTGTGGCTAGTGGCCCATTAAGCGTGACTAGTATCTTATCTACATGTGAGTCTATTAATTCTTTTCCTCTTGATGATGATGTACATATTGTGAGTGTGGATACACTAGTTGATCCTATTGATGACCGAATTGACTTTTCTTGTAAGATCAATTTGTCTCTACCTTTTTTTAAGTCATTGTGTTGGATGATAGTACATCATCTTGTGGAAATTGTATTGATCAACTTATGTGTAAAACTAGTCCACCACTTGAGGATGTATGTAATGTGATTAGATAACCTCAAGTAAGTGATGAAACTGATAATATTGGTTAAGAAAATGGGAGTGACCCTTTGAACTTGTCTTTTAGTGAAGATCCTTATGCTTGTTTGGCTCATAGGGATAATCATGTGCTTGAAACATCTTTGATACTTGATAATGGTCTTTTAGATGGATAGATCCTTCTCTCTTTAAGAATAAATCTTGTTTGAAGATTATGAGCTCACTCCTAGAAAATTACCTAGTGGTGTGGATAACATTATTGATATAGCTCATCTTGAGGGCTATATTTTATATAACAACCCACTATAGGGTGACAATATTCCTCCTAAATATAGAAATCTCTTCTTGGAAAATGAGAGTACACATACGAAAAAGGAATGTGAAGTCTTGGAAAGGAATAATCAATTGAGTGATGATAACTTTGATTTTCTTGAATCTTTAAGAAACCCAATAAGTGATTGTTCCTTAGAAAATGATTATAGATGTGATCCTTTATATGACACTCCAACCTTGTTTGATACTTATAAGGATGAATTACTTACTTCTTATGGAGGTCTAAGTAATAATCCCTTTGATATTGGTGGTGGTATGTGTCTACTTGAGTATTCCTCCATTGAAAAAGAAAGTATCAATTGTTTGAAAATTGCTTCCTCTTCTACTTTCTGTGATCTTATTATTCAGAATACTCATGGTGATGATTTTGAATCTAATAGCTAGTAAGTGCATGATGTCACCTTAGTTGAAGTTGACTTGAGTGATACCTATCTCTATTCTCCCTTTGCTTTTGATGATGTTTATGCTAATAAAGAGAGTATATCTTTTAGTTTAGGTAAAGCTAGTGGGGAAAAAGAGTGTTGTTTAGACCCATGTCTATTTTCCCTCTTTCCATTTGACCCTGATGCCAAATTTGAATATGGTGATTATGGCACACCCAACTTATTGCTTGGTCCACATGACAAGCAAAGGGGTCATGCCAAATTTGGATATGGTGATTATGGCACACCCAACTTATTGCTTGGTCCACATGACAAGCAAAGTTTGAATAAGGGTATTGGAATTCTTCCCTATGATGAGAAGTCTTTCTCAGGAATTCACAATCCACTTGAGGGACCGACATTGTGTAAGGGAAATAACTCCAACCAAGATGAAGGGTTTTTAAAAAAGGAGAGCCATGAAAAACTCCAAGAGAGTTCACCATTGTGTTTTTCCCTTCTTGACCAAGGTTTCACCACTTGTAGGTCAAGGAGAGAGTCTTCCATTGAAACTACTTTGGATGAACTCCATTTGTGTGATACCCTTCCCCATTATATGAGTATAGATGATGACCTCTTTCTCAAAGGTGGTATCATTTTTGGGAACCCGAGGGAAAATATGTCATTGTATCACTTAGGTGTTGCTTATAAATTTGTATCATTGTTTGTCACACTTGAGCTTAAGTTGCATGAATCCCAACTTGTGGATGCCAAGTTGATGGTTTACTTGAAAGGAAGAAGTCATATGTGATTAAATGTCTTAATTCCATCCTTGTGTGCCTTATGTGCTATATTTTTTTTTATCTAAATGGCAATCTTATATATGACAGCGCCTTGGATGATGCCTACTACCATTTTGCCTATGATGACATCCGCGCTAGTTTTCGATTTGTTTTATGTGGATGTAGGAAATTTTTTGGTAGGTCCACTTGTTTGAGTGACATTGCTATATGCATCTTGTGGACTTTAATACCAATTGAGGCAACACTCTTGATGTGGTCTCTTAAAGAGGCGATGAAGCAATTGTGTTTTATGGCTCCTAAGGTGAAGGTAACCTTACCTTTTGGATTTAGTAATGCCATTATGACCCTTGTGGTTTCCTTACCTCTTGGTGATTCCCATAGCCAACTCCTTTGTGCATTTTTCAACAAGTTTTTAATGATTAACACGAAGGATCTTGGTTATATATTAAGTGTGTGAAACCTTAGCATGATGAAATGATTGCTTATGCTAACCCTAACCCTTATGACATGAGAAATTTATGTTTATTTGTCCTTTCTTTGATTTTGCAAGGTTTGGTTTTGAGGTCGAGTCATTTTCAAGAAGGGGAGGATGAAACAAGTCAAATAGGCGTCAACACGTTGGATCACACAACTCAAGGCCGACATGAGGAGGTCCAAGCCTTGATCGCCCTAAGGATCAAAAAATGTGCTTGGAGGCCCTTATTCGAGCTCCTAATAAAGCAATATTGGCTTGGAGCCTAGGAAAGTCATGGCACAGGAATAAAGAGAGCCCTTGTGGGTTATTTCCAAAATAGTCACTTTTGTGATATTTTTGTAAGAGGCTAGTTGTGCAAAGAAAAATACTATAAATATGTGCCTTAGACTTTTCATTATTTTTTTTTTTATTTATTTGATGTATTCATGAGAACTCCACGGGAGTGTTTGAGTGCTTGGAAAAGCATATGTTGAACTTTGTTTAGAAATGTTGGTTGTAAGGAGGATCTAATCCATTCTAAAGTCATGTAAGAGTTAGGTGCTCATTGATAATCCATTAATGAAGGTTTTAGGGTTTGATATACCATTAGATTGCCCTTTTATTATCAATTTTGTGTCTACCTTCCTATCTTGGTTATCCTATCCTTCTATCTTTACTTTTTTGTGTCTAGATTCGAGTCCTCATGGCTAGGATTATATCAATCATTGTGGTAGTAGATCGATTTTTCAAATATGCACACTTCATATCCATGTCACATCCTTACAATCCAACTCGTGTTGCTCATATTTTCTTTGAGCATATTGTTAGGTTGCATGGGATATTCGAATCGATTACTTATGACAGAGATGTGGTTTCTACAAGCACTTTTTAGGGAGAACTTTTTCATCTAAGTGACACTAAGTTAGCATTCTTTCTGCGTATCATCCTCAAAATAACAGTCAAATAGAAGTTGTGAATTGTACTATTAAATGTGTTGCTTGATTGGGGATTATTTGAAGAGATGGGTTGAATGGTTTCCTTGGGCAGAATATTATTATAGTACTTCCTTTCATACTGCACTGCAAAAAACTCTCTTTAAGGTTATCTATGGCCGAGATCCCTCTTGCCTATTATCCTACGAAGCTGGTTCTTCATGGGTAGAGGATGTTAACAATGCCTTGTTTGATCTTGATTCTATTTTGTATGACATTCGCAACAAATTGCAACAATCTCAGGTTAGAATGAAAGAATATTATGACAAAGGTTATGAGGAGGTTGTATTTGAACCAGGTTCACTAGTTTGGCTGCGTTTAGATCCTTATCATCTAAAATCTATTGGAGGTCAATTGCTCTAAAACTAGTACCTCAATTATTTGGTCCTTTTCCTGTGTTACGTTAAATAGGGGAAGTTGCGTATCAGTTAAAAATTTCCAAGTGATAATAAGTTGCATATGTGTTTCATGTATAGCTCCTCAAGGCTTTTAAGGATGTGGCTCCAACAGTTTTTCTGACTCTGTGTTCTATTCTACATGCTCGACTTAATCGAGGAACTTGGGAACTTTTAATGCACTGGTGTGGATTTGAATTGTCAGATGCTACGTGGGAGGATGCTGCACATTTTCATGATGCCTATCTAGACTTTAAGCTTGAGGACAAGCTCTTCTTAGAGGTATGGGTAATGTTATAGACTCGTTCGTGGGTAAAGTTTATGCAAGGTGGGGCCCTCAAGCTGAGAAAGAAAGAAATGGCAAAGAGGATCTGTAGATTTATGCAACCTTCAGATTTTTGTGGGCATTAATAATAAACATTAGTTTAGTTTTACTAGAATTCTTATGTTAAATAGATTTTTTATGTTAGTAGTTTCTTGGTTTCCTTAAATATAATGTAATAGGATTCTCTTTTAGGAGGAGTAGTAATAGACGAAAGATAGGAATTTACATCAAAATAGCAAGAGACTCTGGGTCCTCTCTCTAGCGAGTCCTAAGATTGTAGGTTCCCTTTTAACAAGCCTATTGTTTATTAAAAATTGATTGCTTACGAAATAAGAACAAGGAGAAGGACCTGTTAAGAACATACTTCTCAGTGAATCGCTCGGTGACAAGATCCATATCACGTGGTGGTAACACAAGGTTAATGTTCTAACAATAATCAACAACTCAATCAACATAATAATTTGGGTTCAATTTAAATTACATCAATACAAGCTCAAAGAATATAACTTATTCATAATTATCAAGTCTAAAGAAAATTTTACTTGGGGTTCAGTTTAAAAGTAGAGAACATACATCGAATCACCCCTAAACTTGTAGCCAAAACTTACTTTAGACCCTAAACTTGTATGGCAATTATATACCCCCTTTAACAACTTTCAAGTGAAATTTTTGCCACCCAAATTGCTGACGTGGTAAATTTTTAAAAAAACTGCTAGTGAATAACCATAAAACATGAAAAAAAAAATGCTGGACATATAGATTTTATAAATTCTTTATATATATATATATATATATATATACATATAAATATAAATAAATAAAATAACTTCTTCATCTTCACTTTATCTTCTTCATCTTCTTCACTTCTTCAACTTCTTCAACCCCTCCCCCCTCGTTCCCCTCACCCCACCCCCCCCCCATCCCCCAACACATTGTTGGTGCATTATTTGTAAATTGTCATCACAAGAAATAAGATTAAAGTTGGAAGATCTTGGCTTCTTCTCATCCAATTTCCAAATATGATAGAGATTTCTAAAAGTTTGATAAAGTTCTTTAATATGACATTAAAAGATCGGATACTCCATTTTTTTCTTTTTCCACTCCACAGATCACTGTGTACACACACACAATGAGATCAAGAGTGAATGGAGGAGGCACACACATCATTGAAAAACACCCACCTCACTAGAAATGCGCACATACACAATCAAGAAACAGATGGGCTAATTTTTCATTGAATACAGAGGAATCCATTTTTTTCTCTTCATAATAGACACACCCATCATGATCGATACTTTATTTTTTTCTATTCATAATAGACACACCTATCAAATTATCTATAACTTTTGTGAGTATGAAAAATTGGAATGAAATTGAAATTGAAGGGAGTCTCATTTATCTTTGTGGATATGAAAAAATTGAAATGAAATTGAAATTAGAAGAAAGTGTTAGTAGACGTCAGAAAACATGGTGTGTTAATGGTAGAAGATGAATGTGATTAATGGTGCTAATTTGAAAGTGAAATCTTTTATTAATGTTGATTGATGCGGTGGTGGTATGGGTAGCAATGGAGGTGGGGATAGGGGGTGGGTCGTGTGAAGAAGAAAGTGATTTTTTTTTGTTTCTATTATTTTTATTATATATATATATATATATATATGTATGTATATATATGGCACCATTTTTTAAATAAATATTTACGTGGCAGTTATGTGGCAGTGATATGGCAATAATGTGGGCTCATGTGTAGTGCACCTCCCTTTGTGAGAGTGGTAATATATTTTAGGGGGTATTTAATTCACTTGAAAGTTATTAAGGGGGCATATTATTGCCCGATTAGTTTAGGGTCTAAAGTAAGTTTTGGCTACAAGTTCAGGGGGAATTTGATGTATTTTCTCTTAAAAGTATTAACTAGTCCTCATTAATTCAATAAACTCTCTCATAGCATTTAATCTCATCAACTTATCTCATCACTCACCTCAAACTCATCTTCCTCTCCAATTCAAAATTCTATTCACCATTCAAACCTTAGATTTATTTGAAATTAGAATTAATCATCTCTACTTAGAACAGACAATTTAATAAAAGAGAAGGAATGAAAAACTAAAGAGGTCACACTATTGATGGAGAGACACAACGAATTGCTTCTGGATGTAGGTCTTATACCACCCTCTATTTTAGCATTATTTGCAGCTTTGCCCTTCGAATGGGTGGGCATTTATTTTTACCACCAGATGGGTTGTTCTTTATGCCTAGTGGACATATGATTTCTAATGACATTGGGCATAACATCTGACATGGGTAACTTACATAAATTTCAAAATTTTTAAGGGTTATAACACTTTATCCCGATAATTTGTTAAATTACATCATATACTGGATGTTTAAATTTGTGATACATAATTTTAGCCTTGATACATATGCATTGTGATATATTTGTAATTTAATGGTTAGTTAAATAAGGAATTAACTAATTTTTTATTATTACGGGGAGTAAAATTAGGCATAAATCGTGAAAATAATACATCTGGTTCCAGATGTATCACAGTGACTAGACTAGGGTACAAGCGTTGCACGTGTATCAAACGTTAATTAAGAATAAATGTATACAAAAAATAAATTATTATGTGTACGTTATTTTATTAAGTATAAGATTTTCGCTTCCATAGTTATTGTTTGTTTTTTCCTTCTTGCGCTTGGAGCTTCATTATTTCTGATTAGTAAAAATCTTTCCTGATCGAATGAGGCATTGCATGTCCTAATTTATTCCATGAAAAATAAAATGGCATATACTTTTGGTGAATGCTAGTTTTAACCAAGATGCTTTTAATATTGTTAGTTCTTGTTCAGTTGTGCAGATTACCCATTATTTACTTAAATAGATAAGTTATATTTTTGCTTTTATATTGATGGAAATGGACTTAAGACAAGTACCAGAATACTTGGAGATTAAGACAAGTACTAGGATACTTGGAGTTGATGTGATTGTATTTTCTCGTTCCAGTGGAAAATTGAGAAAAGAGCTATTGATTCTGCCTCTTTTTATTTGAAAAGATTTAACCATATTTTTAGTCGTTAAGTTTTAATTATGAAAACTAAAATCTGTTTCTCGTGCACTTAATGTCCTATTATACACTTTATTCAGAATGACATCAACCTTTGAAATTAAAACTTGCCATTTGAAAAGGAACCTAACCAAAATGTGTCATTCCAAACATATTGGTCTTTTCTTTTCTTTGTCATGTGATTATTTTCTTGCTATCACACAAGATGTTGTGGTGACTGTTCTCTTTCTTGTTACCATGTACCGGTATCTCATTTTCTTCTTTTCAAAATGTGACATTTTTAAATTTTGAACGGTCTTATTGCCTAATTTTTAAATTGTTTGTGTTACTTGATGTTTATACTGCTATCAGCCCATCCTAAAAACTTGCAGAAAGTTCTGTTGATTGCAATCTTAAATAGTATAGGAATCCTCAATATTAGTAGTATTCATTTATATTCATCAATTTAGTTATCGATAGACAAGGATGAGGTTTGAACATTATATCTTTGGCAGGAGGGACTTTTTCTTTTTTCCTTTAATCAAGTACTCTCTATTTGAAAATTAATAGTTTTTCGACTTTCTATTTTCATAGGGACCAAATTGTCAATATGTCTTCCTCTATTTATTCTCACAAGCAATTTGTTTGATGTCACATATCCTTTTATTCTGAAGTAGTTAATCCTATGTTATGGAACTCATCTTGCTTAATTGTACATTAGTTTGAGTTGGTGAAGAATTTGAATTAATTATGAAAATGGTACTGAATTTTGATGTGAGGAATCAGTAAGCTTTCTTTGTTTTTGCATGTTCTTGATACTTGCATTTTTGTTGTCTGTAAAAGGATTGAGTGCACTTGCTTGTACATAACAATTTGTTGGGCATTCCAAGTTGCACCCCTTATGCTTGTGATTACTTTTAAAACATGTTGTTTTGCTTTATAGACGACCACCATCTCAGATTCCATAATAAATTGACATCTTTGTTTCCTAAAGACTACGGTAAAAGGCATGATGGATGGTTAGAGTGCAGAAGATCCTGACCAACCATGGGAGAGCGTCAAAGAAATTATGTAGATTATATAACAGACTGAGACCCCAGAGAAGTGTTAAAACCTAGAGAGTTAAAATCTAGCAGAATAATACTCTTGGTGACTTTTTCTCTTCCGCCTATGTCTTTGTGGGAGAGTGACTGCTACACGTGCGGGTGAAAGGTAGCAGGTATCCGGTGAATTAGTTGAGCTAGTATAAGCTGGCCCCAATAGTACCATTATTGTATGAAAGTGTCAAAGGTTGAAGGGTAAGCTCCTTACAAGAGCCACAGACCGTTATGACATTGTTAACCTAGGTTATCATAGCTCCTCTCTAAGACTCTGCAGGTAACATAACTTAATTAGACTAAGTATACAATTCTCTAAGTCATTTATAGTTTAACGTTATATTATACATGTTAACTAAAAGGTGTTTGAGGTGTGCAAACTGCAAAACTGATGTGATCTTCTAGGAACTATATATATATATATATATATATATATATATATATATATTAATTGCTTGTTTATATGTTTCCTACTACTATGTTTTAACTAAAGTTGTGTCTAAACTTTTGATTCTTAAAGTAAGTCAACTCTTCTCCTAAGTTTCCGTCAAATCTCCTGAATGGTTTAATGATTCAATATGTACGAAGGATTGAATATTACATTATTAAATTACTAATTAAACTACTAGATAATTCACTTTTCTTATGAAATTATATGCAGCTTAATACGTCAGAATGTTAGAAAACTATTTGAATAATCTTTAAGATGTTAGAAGAGGAAAAAGATGGATTATGAAGAAATAAGTGTCTTCTTCTTCCTTCTTATAATTTTGGAGGTACTTACCTTTTACCTAATAATTAAAATGTTTTTATACTCTTTTGTTATAATTCAAAGCAAGGTGTATATTTTTGAATGAATTTTTGCCTCTACCTTAGTGGAGATATTTGATTATTTAAGGTGGATTTGGTATATGTCCAATTTGTGATTATTTAAAAAATTCAGTTATTGTGGCAACAACATAACTTCACATTTCTTCAAAATATGTACTGAAAAAGATTGCGTGAAGAATTTCTTTTGGATGTCAGAGATGAAGTTATTGACTTTTTCTTGCATTATGTGTATAACCTGTATCAGCCTTTAACCTAGTCTCATTGCTGTTTCAATTTTTAGTTGCATTCTTAATTACAAAAATGAAATAATAATACAAATACTACAGTTTGAGTTCATTTCTTTTGAAGGAATATTACAACATTGATTTTTTTCTTTTGATAGTTAGCCATGTCTTTAAATTGTTTTGCTGTCTGCAATTATACAACCTGCTTGTTTATAAGGTATCCTTGTTGTCTTTGTCTTGCCAGGTCAATATTATAGTATAACCTGGGACTCATGCTACTGAAGATGCAGGTAATCTATCCTTCACTCATTTATTTCTTATAACTATCCCCATTTAGCTTGAAATTACTGTTTTCGGTGTTGGTCAAAATCTTTTTTCTATCCTTTTTACTAGTTGTTGCTATAGTTTAGTCGGTGGTTTTGATAGCTATAACACTTGTGTGATGTCCACAAATAGAACTAATCTGGTTCCGCAACCTTCTAGATGGCACTAAGAGAGAAATTCTGGTCAACATGACATCTGCCTAACTTGAACAACGCATGCTATTTGATTCCTACAAAGAGAGCACTTTGATCATGGAGTTCTTTTCTATACTGTTCCTAGATAATTTTATTTGTTAGTTTACCTGTGTCCTGTAATGTTACAGGCAATAACAAATACATAATCAGAATAATAGCAACACAAACTAAAAATATGA
>NC_061119.1:193291158-193296222 GCF_002878395.1 Capsicum annuum | reverse complement strand
TAACAAATACATAATCAGAATAATAGCAACACAAACTAAAAATATGAAGTGAAACTTGAAACAAAGGACATTCATGAGTCAACAATGGGGCTGAACATAAAGATACTGGGGAGTAGCAGAAGCATGAAGAATCAACATTGAAGTATACAACAAAAACAACAAACCCAGTGTATTCCAACAAAGTGGGGTCTGGGGAGGGTAGAATGTACTAAGTCCAGGCCGCTACTTCCGAAGAATTAGAGAGGCTATTTCCGATAAACTCCCGGCTCAAGACAAAGAATAGTAAACATAATCGTAATGAAACATGAAACTGGATGGATGGAATAACAGAAATAAAAAATATGATATATTGAAGTATATATTGTTAATATCGATATGCTTTGTATTTAGGTATTAGTGGTGCTTTTAAGTAGTAATCTTTTGTGCCCTGGAACATTGTGGAAGTGCCAACTTTAATGATTGAAAAATAGATGAAAACATAAAAAATTAAAAACAAATTAAAAAGTTACCTCTTCATCAACTAATGTGACAGTCTTTCGAATACCACTTGTTGCTCTCTTATATTCTTTTGCTGCCCCAATCCTGATTATCAAGAGAACCTAAAAATCGAAACAAGGAGCAAAAATGAGTTGATGAAGATCAGAATCTGATCCGAAAAATCTGAAAAACAGATAAAAGAGTGACATAATTATCAACGAAGAAAAAAATATGATACATTTATGGTTTTTATAGAAGTAGTCAACTTTAAAACCAGAAAAAGAGACAAAATTATCGACGAAGGAAAAAATATAAAACTTACATGTACAAAAAAAAAATCTAAAATCCTTATCTTATTGTTTAACTTCAACATAGGCACGAGTATCTTATTCCAATAGAGGTCAAAAGTAGAGGGATTTGAATATCACCTACTCTAGATCAAAAGAATAAAAATAAGATATTAATAATAATATAATGAATAAATTTACTGACCTAGAAGATCAAAAGTCGAGCGAGACATAAAAACCTTAAAAAAAAACAGTGTAAACTTTAATGTTTGACTCACCTATTATAGATACAAAAAAAATAAAAAATAAAAAACAGATTTGACTTACTTTTTATCTCTACTTTCTTTTGGCTACAATAAAACAAATAACACCAGATTAAAGAAAGAAGTACAGTTAAAAATAATTAGTAAAGTAATAGCAAAAGAAGAACGAATTAACATACTAACATAAGGTTGTTATTACTTAAATTCCAAGAATATAAGTATTGGTTTTCATCATATTGTCATCTTTTTTGGCCGAGAAGCATGATGTTCCATGGAAGCACGTTTTGTGTGCCTAATAAATACATATATAAACTCAAATTACCCTCTGTTTGGATGGTGGTTTCGCATGGTATGGTATGGTATAGTTATTAAGAGAACCATGTTTGTTTCGATTGTTTCTTAAAATATATGGTATGTTATGGTTTAATCTCATGGTTTGCTAACCATGAAAACTCCCATTTTATGTAACCACCAATTTGGTGGTATCCCATGGTTTGCTTATTTTTTTTTCAATTATGCCCTTATTTAATATTATATAATCTTATTTTTCCCATCACCTTATATTATTTAACTCCACCTCTTACTTCGACACCCACCCCCACCAACCCCCCACCTAATTTTTTAATTATTTTTTTAAAAATATTTTAAAAACTTGTTCTTACCCAACCACCCTCATCCCCAACCCACCCCCACCACCTACTAGCCCTCCCCCCTCCCACCACCACCACCAATTTTTTTTAAAATTTATTTTTTAAAACTTTCAAGAAAATTTTCTTACACCACCCTCACCCCCTACCATCCCCCCCCCCCCCCACGCGCATACACTAAAAAGAAATAATTTTTGATTTTTTTTTAAATTAAAACTTTTTTTTACTCCTACCCCTATTCCACTCCCTACTCCACTACCCCCACCCCAAATATTTCTTTAAAAAAAATTTATCCATCCTTTATCATATTCATTTTCATTATTTTGTGTTAAATATATATAAATATTTTTAGAATTTTTTATCTTTGTGTTACGAATACAAGAAAATAAGTAATAAACAATTTATTTTCTTGGAATTTTTTTTTAGCATTCCATTACTTAACACACCCGTAGCATACACAAAAAATGCATTCAAACTTTGTACTTGTTGTCGGTGTCTCGTCTCAAAATAAAAAAAATAAAATTTGTTACTATAAAAAATAAATCCGATTATATTTATTTGATCTACTATTTTATTGACTTTGTTAGAATTTACATGAATTTAACAACTTAATATATCTACATGGCATATTTATGATAAAATAGTAGGAAGAAAATTATTTTATTAATAATTATTGATAAATTTAACATTTATAATAATAAGGGCATTTTAGTAAACTTATCAGTTACAATACAGTACCATACTGTCAAACCAAACAATAAAATTGTCATCAACCAGCAGTGAACGATACAATCTATCCAAACATTATATTGTACTATATTGTACTGTACTATACCATACCATATAGTACCATACAGTATGAAACCATGGCAAACCACCATCCAAACAAAGTGTTAGGGTTTTTTTCCTTATTAAAATTTTAGTTGAGTTAAAAGTTCTAATACTATAAAAATAATTAAATAATAATTTAAATAAAATAGTAAATAACAATTTTGTCTATTACGGTGTGTTTTAATGAAGGATAAAAGTTCAAATCACTTTTCTAAGGACCTTCACACTTTTAATATATTATAGATATAGATACATTTCGTAAAATTACTCACTAACCATTAAAAATTCAATCTCACGCCAAAATAAATAATTTACATTTTTTAAACATATGTTAAATGTATCAAACATTTATAAATAAATTAAAAATATGAATCACTATTACAAAGTATATGTCATATGTATCACCAGTACTGACTTAATATGCCATATGCATTGTGTCATATGTATCACCAGTATATGTCATTTACAATGTGATACATTTGTAATTTAGTGGTTAGTTAAATAAGGAAGTAACTAATTTTCAATTATTACGGGGAGTAAAATTAGACACAAATCGTGGAAATGGTACATCCGGTTCCAAATGTATCACAATGATACATTTCGAAAAATTAATCACTAACCATTGAAATTGAACCTCACATCAAATATATAATTTACATTGGTCAAACATATGTTAAATGTGTCAAACATTTATAAATAAATAAAAAATATGAATCACTATCACAAAGTATATGTCACTATCACATTGTTCAATTTCTCCTCTTTTTCTTATAATGGGTACTGACTTAAAAGTTGAAAAGAAATTCAAAATTGATAAAAGAAAAGTTGATAAAAAGATTAAGAAGGACAATGAAATTGGTGAAGAAGTTGCAGTAAAGGAGATGAAAGTTGTATCAATTGATGATAATTTGAGAGAGATTTCAGGAGATGAAATATTTGAAAGAAAAAAAATCTTCAAAGAAAAATAGATTGCATGCAGTAATTATGGAGTAAAAGTAGGGTGGAGGTTTTATTCATATATATCAAGAGTAAAATATAAAATACGAGATTTTAAGTAATTATTTAAAAAATAAGAGATTTTGGGTAATATGGTCTCTTAGGGTTTTTGGTTTTGTATAATTTTCCATCTGCGATATTATAGTGCGAAAATATAAAATCATGCCTAGGGAAAAAGTAGTTTGTTTTGATAGATAAAAATTAAAGAGCAACACAAAACAAAACAAGGGCAAAAGAGTCAACGGCCCATTTTACTTTTTGGGAGCAATGAATTGTTTAAAATTTTAACATGGGCGAGCAACCACTTCGGCATTATTGGCTTGGGTCAACTTTATCGTATTGTTGGAAAGCTTACCAATATGTATAGTTCGGCAAACTTATTAACCAATATGACTGAATATACCAAATCTATACTCTAATTATGTATATTATATGTATATTAGCATTTACATATACAAAACCTATATATTTGGTACATATTTTGTAAACTAGATAACCCAAAGGCATCAGGCTGTAATTATCACCTAATTATATTACCAAATCACAGTTACAACTTACATTCATTCTTTGTTATTCATTATTTTCTTCTCATTTACTACTTCGAACTCTTTTAATTGATTTTATGTATTTATTGTCATAATTTCAAGCACTTCACTTAAAACGTGTTGGTCCTTTTACTCCTCAGAGCATTTAATTATGCTTATAAGCATGTTATTTTCCAAAAATTGTAAGCCTAGAAATTTATGAGGATTTACAATTAATTTAACAAATTTGAGATCAAGAAATTATGACTGAACGATCAAAGACTCTTACGTCCTTGTTTCTCTAATTTTCTAGATTCTTCTATTATGACCATTGTTGCATCTTTCACTTGTGGCTAAATTATTTTTTGGGTGTTGAATCCTTTTAAGATATATGCATCATCAGTGTGTGGGGTACAGGAGGAGTTGGGAAAACTATTTTGGTGAAGAATCTAAATAATGAGCTCCTAAAGACTGATATGTCAAGTTCTAAATTGTCTTTTGGTGTGGTATGAATTACATTGGAGGGGTGCGGATAACTTGGGTAATTTAAATAGATCTATTATTGGTCTAATGGATTTATTTTTATTTGTGCGTGGATATTTCTTAACTTCTCTAATCATTTTTATTTTTAGTTTATTTATTTTAATTTTATTAATGTTCATATCTTGGGAGGTGATTGGATGGTATTTAATTAAATGCTTTACTATAATATTCTTTAGTTTTTTCTCTTAGTCTTTGTAATTCTTGTATATTATTTTAGAGGTATTCTAAATATTCTATATCCTTTGTTCTAAAATATTCAATTAAATTCTCTTTCATAAGTATCTCTGTTGCTCTTATTTCTTCCATATCTTGTCTCCAATATTTTAAATACTCATAGTCTATCATTTTATTCTAAAGTAGTTGTGATACTGCAAATTTCTTTGTAATAATTTATTCTAATTTTACTATATCTGATATTAAATTCTAGGTTATCTATTTCGTTAATTATCCTATCTTTTTTGTCTATGAATAATTCTATGTCTAAATCATATTCTAA
>NC_061119.1:193281261-193288158 GCF_002878395.1 Capsicum annuum | reverse complement strand
TTTAAATCATCAAAATTATATGTTAATGGTTTTTGAGTTATTATGCTATTTTTATCTATTAATTTAATTTTTATAGTAGTTTTATGTTTTTTCCATCCTTTTAATGGATCTTCACTATATAATTGTCTTAATTTTTTCTTTATTATTTCTACCTTATCTATTGAAAATATGGTTATTTCTTTTTTATTTATCGAAAATACAACTAGTTCTACTGTGTCTTCTGTATTTTTTATATTTTCTAACTTTTATGTAATTTTTTCACTTCCTTTTATCCAATCAGCTTTCTTTCTTATTTTATTAATAACTCTTTTTGCCCTTACTTTTTGTTTACATGGTGTTGTAAACCAGCAATCTGTTTTAGTTATTATATGTAGATATAATTTATCTAAAAATGGCATTCCTAAAAGCATATCTTTTGATGTTAGTTCATAATTATAGATTTCTTCTATTGTTATTATTTTATCCCATATCTGTATTTTTACATTTTTAGCTTTATATGTAATTAAAATTCCTTCATTATTAAATCCTTTGACTACTATTGATATTTTTAATTTATCCCATTTACTTTATAGTAAACAGTTGCATCTACATAGGTTTGCTTCTGCTTCTGTATCTATCATGGGTGTATAATACCTATTAAAATATCCTTCTACTATTATTTTTACAAGTACATATATTTTCATATCATGTTAAAGCTCTTTTTATGAATAATCTTTCTTTATTATATGTTATAGATAATTGTGTATGTTCTATATTGTATGGTTTTACTTATTCTAACCATTTTATTCCTAATATTATGTCTGTTTTTTGCATATCTTCCTTTATTTCAAATTCTATTTTTATTTTTATTTTTCTAACTCCTATTATTATTTCCTTTACAGCTATATCTTTAATGTTTATTAGACTCCTTGGTAGATTTGAGCATATATTACTATTAGATTTTATTTCTTCACTTTTTACTAGATATTTTGCTATATAATTTTCTTCTTGTCCTGTGTTTAAGAGTATTAAATATTCTTTTTTATTTATTGTTTCTGTTATATAATATTGATTTAAATTAACTGTTGAAGTTGTTTCATAAATTGTTCTTTTTGATGAGCTTGATGATTCTGTTTTTTCATGAGCTATTCTTTTTGTTGTGCTTATTCTATCATTTATTATTTCTAAATCTTCTTCTATATCTATGTCTTTGTATCTATAATCATTATTATCAATAGTTTTTACAAATTGTTTGAAAGGACTTTCTATTTGTATTTATTAATTTTATTTTTTTCCGTTATTTTATGTTTTGTTGTTCATACGTATAGATTTTTACATCTTGCTGTAAGTATTTTTACTTCCTGGGTTTAATTCTATTCCTGATATTTTCCAATATGACACTAATGATTTATCTATATTTTTATCTGTTATTGCTACTGAATAATTTGTACATATTATAAATTTAAATTTTTGGTATATTAAATTTTCTTTTATGGTAGTTATTATACTTTTTTCTATAGGTTTTATAATTCTATCATCTGCTAAATATAATTCTATTGGTGTATCTATTCCTTCTCTAAAACATGCTTTTATTAATATATCTGTTCCTCTAAGGTGTACATATTTTATTGGGTCTTTACTTTTTATATCGTTTATTTCTTTATTAATTATTCTTTTTGTTACTAGTGGTATACTAGCTCTTCCTTTTGCATATCTACAGTCTATTACATGTTTTTTTTAGCTTACTACGTAGTATTTTTCCTTTTTCCTACTAAATATATTTTTTATTGTTGGTATTTTAAATATTTTTTCTGCACTTAAGTCTAACTCTTTCCTTTTATTTCGTCAAATATATGACTATCAAATATTATTTTTTGACCTGTTCCTTCTTCATTTAAATATTCTTCCTTTGTTATTATTTTTATATCTTCTTTGGTTATTTGGTTCATTTTTATATCTTCTTCAGTCATTTGATTCATCTACTTCACTATCTATTTCATTATCTGTTTCATTCTCCGAAATTTCATATATACTATCTTCACTTGTTTTTGGTTCTTTATTTTTTATTTCTAATTTTTCTTTAAATTGATTTATCTCATTTAATAATTTTTGTTCTTTATCTTTTTCTTCTTTTTCTTTCTATCTCTTTTCATATAAATCTTTTAGCATTTATAGTTCTTTTTCTAATTCAGCAATCCTACTATTTTTAGTTTCTTCTATTTTTCATATTTCTTCTGTGGTTTGTTGTTTTATTTTATCTATTTCTTTATTTTCAATTCTTTACGTTTTTCAGATATTATTTATTTTGATTCTTTATATTTTTGTAATTTCTGTACGTTACTCATCTAAACAATATTTATAATATTTTGATGGATATCTAAATCTAATTTTACCATAATTAATAAATTAATCAAATAAATCCAAAATAGACATAAGAAAGGTTTATGAGCAAATTGCTAGTAGATTAAACCTGACTGTAGATAATGAGGGAAATGTAGAAAGTATTGCCGGCAAAATCTATAGAAGGTTGAACCAAGAAAAAAGTTTCCTTCTCATACTACATAATGTTTGGGAAGCTGTAAATTTGGATCATGTAGGTCTAACCCAACCTGAAGATCCTGCAACAAGCGAGGTAATTTTAATTTCTCTGTTTTTCAGGTGTTTGTAAGCAAATGAAAATAGACATCGAAATGAATATTTTCATATTGAAAGAGGACTGTTTGTTAAAAAATGCAGGAGATGTTGCCAATTTGGAGTATATTCAACCATTAGCAAAGAATGTTGGAAGAAATTATGGTGGTTTTATTATTGCGGGTACAAAAATTTGTATGGGTAACGCCCCGAGACTGCCCCTGGACGTCACACGACATTTAGGACCACAAATGATCCCAAACTAACCATTGTACTAGCATATTACTTGAGCTACTGATTAAAATATATAAAACTGGAAGTAACACACGGAAGAAATGTCTTTAGCTGAACATCTTCAAAACAAAACTATTAAAACAATTACAACTCTGGTTATACAAAACAAAACCAAAATCAAATACATCAACTCTACTGACGGTCTATGAAGCCTCTACAAATATTGACTATAGGTAGCCGAGACATGACCCCCATCTATTTCGAATCAATACGGCTGAATAAAGAAAACAAGATACTACTCGAACTATGATTGACTCGATCCCTCGAATCAAAAGGACTCATCACCTGCTGACTGAAAGCTGCACACTGTCTGATTATGATGTGTGAACTACAACTAGTACCTATATTATGAGACAATATAGTACATAGACATATATGTGAATCCGTACTTCTGAAATGTATTGAGTATGTGGGGGTGAATGCATAAGTAAAACAATAACTTAATATATTTATAGACTTTCAAATAATGCATGCTAAGTGTAAGTGACTCACCTTTAGCTTGAATAAAACTGAAAGCTGAAAAATCATAAAAACATGAATAATAAAGCATACTGAATAAACTTTGTGAGCTACACACTTAGTTTCTAAAAGCTTTACTTTTACTTTTTCTTTTGGGAGTTTATTCTAACCGGCATAAATTATGTGAGCTATCATGGAGTCCAACGTCTTACCCACGTTGGCGAGAGCTGTTCTAACCTTTCCATCGGAATAGAACCTAAACTAGAGTGATCACTATCTTTAACTTCATCCATATTGGGAATAAGCTTAACATACATTGGCTCGTAGTTCTGGGGCAGGTGACCTTGGATGCATACCCAACTTGGTGTTAAATACTACTCCCTTATTACTTAATGCTCATACTTTAGGAAATCCACCTTAAAATAGAATAAGGGTTTATAATGAAAACCAGTTATGCTTCTCTTTGCTTTAAATTATAATTAAGATAAACAAATGTGGATTCCATCTCTTAGCTGAGGATCAAAAGATCAATTGTTGCTTTAAATATTGAAATAAGCTCGTCATAGAATGCTTAAAAACATAATCTTCTTGATATCTCAACACTTAAACTTAGGGCTTAAAAATCATGCTTTAAACTCATGGTAATTCATATCCAAAACTTCATGCTCAATATAATTCTTGAAATACTTCAACAATAGCAAGTCAAGATAGTACGATCTCATTCATAATATAAATCTTGTAAGTTAAAAACATAAATATAAGAACTTCTTGATATACCTAAAGCTTTAAATCTCATGATAATCACATGTTTCAAGAATATATAAACTTAGGTATAAACCCTACTTCAAAACAAGTAAATAGAATCTTAAAATCATGTAATTTGGGCACAAGGGTGAAAGAATACCCTTGTTCATAACCCCACATACTTTAATAGACTTGACTTGTGGAGAAACCTTGACCTTGAGAGCCATAGAGGTGATCTTGAAAGCTTTCTTGAAACTCTTGGATTAGGGAACTTAAATTGTTGGTTTTTCTTGAAGATAAGATGATGGAATAGATGAACTTGGGGATGATTAGGGTTTGTTCTTGAGAGGAAATTTGGAGAATATGGGTATATAATGCCCTAACTGAAGCCTTAGGTCATGTTTTTATGAATTGGGTTGAGGTGGAAAAAGACCCAATTTTCCCTCCATCATTTAAACCAAAGATTCGTAATTGGAATGTAGATTAAAGGCTCATTGTGATGCAGTCTTATCGCGGTGGCTTACTGGTTCTAACAAAAATGATCATAACTTTTTGCTCGGGTATTGAATTAAGGCAAAATTGGTATCGTTGGAAAGCTAATTAAATTATTGAAAATTTGGTGGGTCTTGAGCTGAAAAATTCCATGTAGATCAAAATTTATACATGTTCAAAGTTGACCCTTGTAGAATCAAATACCAAACTTGAAACCAATCAAAGGCTTTTAGCTCAACTTTGCTCTAAGTGATTTCTATGAACACTTTTCACCTACTAAACACTTCACACACTAGGATAAAGATCATGACACATGCACTCAAATTATAAATTAAGAACTGGACTAAAACACCTTCATCACGATGCGATGATGTGCCCATCGCTATACCCACCGCGATGCACCACTATCGTGGTGAGGTTCTAGAATTGAAATAAAAAAATGACCCAATACTCATTCAAAAAATCTGAAACTTCCCCGAGATATACTTCTTAATTCTCTGAACATGAATTAACTCATAAATTAACATCTCGGGGTCGGGAAGACAAATAAAAATCCTCAAAGTTTAGGGGTCTTAAAAATGACTAAGTTCCCAACACTTAGTTAAAATTTCAAGCCTTAAACCCCTTAAGCATGCAACTAAGAGTTGAATTGAGATAGGATATGTACGGGGTATTACAGTATGATTCAACCCAAACTTTAATACTAAGTTCAAGAATAAATTTAAAGAACTACAATGAAGTTACAACAACTTCAAATAAAGTCCAAATGAATAATCAAATGAAATGTCAAAATGGAGTGTTTATCAACTTTAAGAAAGAAGCTGAAGCAGAAAATTATAGAATCAAGTCCACCAAATGCACAGTGTGTCCTTAAGGAATTTATTTCCCTCAGGCACTCGAGGTTATGGAATCTTTCCTCACAGGATAAAATAATTCTCCCTGAAAATAGCAGTACCTCAAATTTTCAGAAATTTTGAACACACTCAACGTTTTGATGATCAGAAGAGAGTTTTTAGAAGAACAAGATTGTTTTTATACTGAAAAAAAAATTTTATCCGAGGAAAAATTTAGATATTTATAGCCATCAAGGTTTTACTTCATGAATAGAAGCAATGGTTCAGAAAAGTGCAACTCTTCGAAAAAGTCATAATCCTTTGGAAAGGTTATAACCATTCAATTCGAAAAGGTGCCAATTCAAATTTCATCCTTTCTCTTGGTGTCTTTTTTTTTTTTTTTTTAGAAAAAACACCTATTCATTTTTCATTCACACCTCTTAAAAACCCAATAAGCCCTATGGGAAATGACAATTTTAACAAAATATTTACGGATAAGTGTGTGATCAACAAGCAAACACTAATTGAATCAGGATAAGTAGGTTTTCCTTTGAACTTTTTGTAATGAACATGCATCGGATGCACTCGGTCAATCGATAGATTTGATATCTGTAATATCCCATATTTTGGACTAGAATGAAAATCCGTCATTCCTATGCGTACACATTTCAAAAGCCTAGAACCCTATGTAAATTTAGTGTGTTAATCAATTATATAGTGTGAGGATCTATTTGAGCTTGAATTTAGATCATAGAGGTTCCCTAACTCAAGTTCAAGTTGAAAGCTTTCCTATCGTTCAAGTTTTAGTGTACGTCAAAACTTGGATCAACTTCAATCAGCCATAACTCCTTGTATATGTTGAATTAGAGGTCCTACTATATATAAAATAAAATAACTTTGAATTATCTTTCCAACAATACTAATTTCGCTAAAATCTGACACCCGAGCAAGAAGTTATGACTTTTCAAAGTGGAGTACATCGCCTGACATAAGGTGTGCGACGCACAACCTAAGGTGTGAAACATACACCCTAATATGAGCGATAAGATGTGAGACGCACACCCTAAGGTATGTGATAAAGTGTGCTCCATACATGTGGGTGTCCAGGTGACTTAAAAGTCCATTTTTAGGGCAAAATGGTCCTTTTTCCACCCTTATATAATGCCTAAACACGGAATTAAGCCTTTATTTCACCAAAACATATTATTTCTCTCAAGAACACAAGCCAGGATTTTCATAGAAGATTCAAGCTCAAGAAATTCTCTCCATCAATCTTCATGAAATTGATAAATAAGGTATGTGTAGTGTTCATCCACGGGTCCCTTTCATCCGTGAAGCTCAAGAATCAACTTTTAAATAGTAAATTATGATTTTCATGATGTGTTATGATTATATTCATGTTGATGATTATGGTTTGAGTTTCAAGGCTGTATTTTTATGTGTTTCCATGAAACATATGACTATG
>NC_061119.1:193206615-193278261 GCF_002878395.1 Capsicum annuum | reverse complement strand
TTAAGTACCTTCCAGGATAGGGTTCTCATAGCTGTCCTTACCAGTGGCGCGGTATTGACAGCCCTCCAGTCGGAGCAGAGATTGGACCCCAACTTAGCTTGGTTAAAAAACTACCTCCCACAATTTTATTTACAGATTTTAAAAATGTCAGCTACAGTCACCCAGTCTTAGTAAAGAATTCAGATAGTTCTTCAGATTTTAGTATATTAGGACTGTCACATCCAGTCAACTCAAATACAGTACGAGACTCAGGTATTTCCATCAGATTCAAGACTGTCAGATACAGTCATCCATGTTATCAATATTCAGTAGCAGGGCTATCGGATATAGTAACTCATGTTATTAGTTGCATCAGTTGTCAAAACTTATGTTATCAGTTATATCAGCTATCAGAACTCATCTGTCAGTTATATTAAATATCAGTAAATTCATGCTACCAGTATTCACTTTTATGACTGTCAGATACGGTCAAGCATATTAGTTCTTCATATTCATCGCTGTCAGATACAGTCAATCAAACTTGTTCTTTATAATTAGATTGCCAGATACAGTCAATCAGACTAGTTCTTCATAATCAGAACTATCAGAAATAGTTATTCATGTATCAGTAATATATTTTAAATCCTTTAATATTCAGCAATATAGTATCAGTTCCTCACTTATTAGTGATTTATATATCGATATCAGTAAACTCAGTCTTTTAGTATCTCAGTATCAGTAAACTTATGTTGTCAGTATTCAAACTCAGTAGTGAGTATCTCCACTAGTTTAGTTATAGTTGCGTATGCATGTATGTATTCTCACGTTCATATCAGTCAGTATTATTCATGTATGTAAAACCTTTGTATTTAGCCCACCTCACTTGCATACTTAGTATATTCAGATGTATTGACGCATTTGCGTTCTTTTATTCTACACCATAGGTTCAAAGATGCGAGCTCCAGATCAACAATAGTATTCCAGTGTTCAGAGTTGCAGTAAGTCCTTCTCATTCGAGGACAATATGATTATTACTTCATTTATCATTTCAGTTTATTTCAGTTGTTAGATGGAGTTAGTTGGAGACATGTCCCATCAACTCTTTATTCAACCAGTTTAGAGGCTTTCAGACTACAGCATGTCAGACAGATATTTTAATTTTGTTTTGGTATTGACATACCATTTTCAGACATTGTTTTTATCAGACGTTTTGTATTATTTAGATTTGAACCTTATGGCTATTTAGTACATGTTTCCGCATCTTTATGTTATATTATGTAGTATACAGGTACAAATATTAGTCATGGGTTAGCTTGTGGTACTTTGGGGTCATGAGCACTGTATAGCATTCCGTTTCAAAAAAATTAGGGTGTTACAATATCTTTGAACCGTCAAACTTTAATGAAAACCTTGACTATACAAGTCACACTATCGGCCTTTTACCATTTATGGTTCTTACGATTTTGTTTGTTTCATTCATGAATTGGTCCTAGTTTCATGAGAGCATATAGAATAGGCCTTTACCAACATTCTCTTTGAATTGGCTTCCACTTCACCCTCACATAGGTGATTCCTAAATGTTTAATCCTATTTATCAAACCATTTGATCAAACCTGCCAAACTTAGAAACTGTTAAAAAGCTTCACACTATTATCCTTATCCTTGTTCTTTGAACATTGTCTTCATCGTGAGAATGGGTCAAGTATATTGACAATGTTGAACCGTCAGTGACATCTTTGTTTAATCTCATTAAACCTAGCTCTTGGGATCTCCAGTCTGCTAGGTAGAGTTATCACCTTGCTGATTTGTCCTAGGCCGTAAATCTATTTCCTTGGATGATCTTTTAACTCCCTCTCTAGATAGGCCTTTTGTAAGTGGATCCAGCATATTATTCCTTGACTTCACATAGTCAACAGTGATAATTCTAATAGATAGTAGTTCTCTAATGACATTATGTCTCCGTCTTATATGGCAAGATTTACTGTTGTACATCATTCTCTCTATCATACCTATTTCTACTTGAGTATTACAGTGTATACGTACTGGTACCAAAGGTTTAGGATAATAAGAAATATCTTCCAAGAAATTTTGGAGCCATTTAGCTTCTTCACCGGCTTTATCTATCGAAATAAATTCAAATTCCACTGTAGAGCGTGCAATACATGTCTGTTTAGACAATTTTCAAGAGACTGCTACTCCACATAAAGTAAATACATAGCCACTCATGGATTTTACTTTATTCGATTCAGTGATCCAATTCACATCGCTATATATTTCAATGACCGTTGGATATTTATCATAATGTAAAGCATAGTCTTGAGTGTATTTAAGATACCTCAAAACTCTTTTCATTGCCATCCAATGAGTTTTATTGGGATTACTCGTGTAAAAACTCAATTTACAAATAGAACATGCTATGTCTAGCCGTATACAATTCATGATATACATTAAACATCCCAACACTCTTGCGTAGTCCAACTATGAATCACTTTTATCTTTATTCTTTTGAAGTACAAAGCTCACATCTGGCAATACCAAAATCCAAATACTTAAACTTGTCAAGTACCTTTTCAATGTAATGAGATTGTGACAATGCCAAACCATGTGGAGTTCTATGGATTCTTATCCCTAAGATCACATTCATAACTCCAAGGTTTGTTATGTCAAACTTGCTTTCAAGTATTCATTTCATAGCATTTATGTCAGAAATGTCTCTACTGATGATCAACATGTCATCCACATATAAGCAAACAGTGACTTTGTGATTTGGTGTGTCTTTAATGTAAACACATTTATCACATTCTTTTATCTTAAATTCGTTTGCCAATGTGGTTTGGTCAACCTTTATATGCCATTGTTTGGGAGCTTGTTTAGTCCATAAAGTGACTTAACAAGTTTGCACACCTTCTTTTCTTACTAGGAACCACAAAACCCTCAGATTGTTCCATGTAAATTTCTTCCTCTAATTCTCCATTTAGAAATGTTGTTTTTACATCTATTTGATGGATTTCAAGATCATATACAGCCTCCAAGGTAACTGACATCAGAATTGACATTATCTTTATACAAGCGAGTATGTATCAAAATAGTCTAGACTTTCCTTTTTTTAAAACCTTTCACTACAAGTCTTGCCTTGTATTTGTCCATAGTACCATCCATTTTTATTTTTCTTTTGAATATCCATTTAGAACCTAAAGATTTATTTTTTGAATATAGATTAACCAATTCCCAAGTAAGGTTGCTCAAGATTGAATCAATCTCACTATTGATTGCCTCTTTCCAAAAGGATACGTATTAAGATGACATCACTTATTTGAAAGTTTGAGGCTCATTTTCAAGAAGAAATGTCACAAAATATGATCCAAAGAAAGTTTACATTCTTTGATGTGTACTACACCTTGGATTCTTATTATTGTGTACATTCTCGGTTGGTTCATTTCGAGGTCGTTTAGATCCCCCACTAGACCACTCATGTCCAGTTTTATATGGATAAATATGTTAAAAACTCAACATTATCTAATTCAATTACTATATTTTCATGGATATCTGGATTTTCATATTTATGAATAAAAAACCTACTTGCTGAACTACTTTAGCATATCCAATGAACATAGTCCACAGACTTAGGTTCTATCTTTACCCTTTTAGGCATAGAAACTTGAACTTCTGCTAGACACCCCCACACTTTGAAATATTTTCAGTTGAGTTTCCTTCCTTTTCATTTTTCATATGGAATTGAAAGTGTCTAACTATGGGGTACTCTATTGAGTATTTGGTTAGCTGTAAGGATAGCTTCCCCCCACAAGTTTTGCGGTATACTTGAACTTGTAAGTAAGACATTTATCATTTTCTTTAAGGTTTGGTTCTTTCTTTTCACAATCCCATTTAATCGAGGTGAATATGGGGTAGTATTTTGATTGATGATTCTATTTTCTACTCATATCTCTGCAAAAGGAGATTCATATTCTCCATCCCTATCACTTCTTATCATTTTGATCTTTTTCTTTAACTAATTTTCAACTTCTATTTTGTATTGCCTAAATGTGTCTATTTCTTCATCCTTACTATTTAGTAAACAAACATAACAATACCTAGTACAACCGTCAATAAAAGTTATAAAATACTTTTTTCCACCATAAGATGGTGTTGACTTCATATCATAAATGTCTGTGTGGATTAAGTCTAAAGGATTGGACCTTTCAATGGACTTATACGGATGCTTAGCATACTTTGATTCCACACACGTTTGACACTTTGATTTATTGCAATCAGAGTTTGGAAAACTTCTAAGTTAATGAGTTTTTGCAAAGTTTTGTAATTGACATGTCCTAACCATTCATTCCATAATTTATTAGACTCAAACAAGAAAGAAAAATTAGAACTCTTATTGATCTCAACAGTCATTATATTGATCTTAAATAGGCCGTTGGTGAAGTAACCTTTTCCTATATACACTTCTCTTTTTTTAATTACATCCTTATTAGAAACAAATACACATTTGAATTTATTTTTGGTCAAAAGTGATAAAGAAATCAAGTTCTTTCTCAACTCTGGTACATGAAGGATGTTATTGAGTGTCAACACTTTGCCTGATGTTATCTTTAATTAATTTTTTCTCGTTTCTTCAAATTTTGTTATTGCGGAGTTAGCCATATAATTTTTTTCCTTATATTGAGGGGGTATATGAAGCAAATAACTTTCTGTTGGCATAGACATAACGGGTAGCACCAGAATCAATCCACCAATCTCTCGTATTACCCACCAAGTTGCATTCTGAAAGCATAACACATAGATCATCCACATTATTTTTGGATTTAGCCATGTTGTCTTGATCCTTCTTCTTGCCTTTCTTAGGGGCCCGACAATCTACGAACTTATGGCCAGCCTTATCGAAATTAAAGCAATTTTCTTTGAATTTCTTCTTTGAAGGATTACTTTGTTGTCCATATGCTTTCTTTCATTTTTTGAATTGTTAGGGTCATTCTCCATAATGTTAGCTCCACTGATTGCGGAATTCCCTTTTGACCTCTTCTTAGCTTCTTTGTTATCTTCTTCAATGCATAACCTTACAATGAGGTCTTCGACTGACATCTCCTTTCTTTTATTCTTCAAGTAGTTTTTAAAATTCTTCCACAATGGGGAAAATATTTCTATTATAGACGCTGCTTGGAAAGCCTCATTCATAATCAAACCTACATCAAAGTTTATGTGATTATTAATAACACACTTAACATGTTCAAATAAGGTATTAACTATATTCATACCTTCTGATGTGATTATTAATAACATACTTAACATGTTCAAATAAGGTATTTACTATATTCATACCTTCTGGTAGGATATCATGGATGATTACTTGCAATTCTTATACTTGAGAGACGACAATCTTACTGCCAATCATCTTGTAGTCAAGGAACTTTGCAACAAAGAACTTTTTAGTTCCTGCATCATCCGTTATATACTTTTGTTCCAAAGCATTCCACAACTTTTTCAAGGTCTTCATACCATAGTACACATTGTACAGGTCATCTTGTAGGCCACTCAATATATAATTCTTGCATAAGAAGTCCGAGTGTTTTCATGACCCCATTATAATAAATTGCTCTTTGTCCAGTGTCTCTTCGGGTAATTCTGGAGCATTTTCTGAAATGAACCTTTGAAGACTTAGAGTCGTCAAATAGAAAAACATCTTTTGCTGCCATCGTTAGAAATCTACACCTGAAGACTTTCTAGGTTTCTCCACAGGTGCTATTGTAGGAGCAACATTTGTTGCTGCTACACTTTCCAGTCCATCATTTACATGACTTTCGGTATTTATTTTGCTGTCTCAAAAAAATAACCAACTTACTATGTCAGAATACTAATTATAAAGTTTTAAATATTTTAAACACCAACTTATTTCTAGTTTGACGATGAACGTTTTATGTTCTTCTAATCGTCAACCGAATGAACTTTAACTCGTGATGAAGTTTGTATATCTTCAAATCACTATTAAGTTCAAACAGACTAGAAAGAAACAAGCTTTAATCTCCAGAAATCAAACAATACAAATTATGAAAGTACTTTATTATAAATGGTGAAAGAAAAAAAATTAACCAAACAAGCACAAAAAAATATCCTTTTTTCAATAAATTCCTTAAGATTGTTATTTCGGGTACAAAAATCTGTATGTTTCAACCCACACTTCAATAAGAAGTTCAAGAACAACTTTCAAGAACTTTAGTGAAGTTACAAAAACTTCAAACACAAGTCCAAATGAATAATCAAAATGAAGTATTTATCAACTTTAAGAAAGAAGATGAAGCAGAAAATTGTAGAATCAATTCCACCAAATGCATGGTGTGTCCTTAAGGAATTTATCCCCCTCAAGTATCCGATGTTATGGAATCTTTTCTCTTAGGGTAAAATAATTTTCTTTCTAAAAATAGCGGTACCTCAAATTTTCAAAAACTTCGAATACACTCAACGATTTGATGATCATATGAGAGTTTTTAGAAAAAGAAGAAGATTATTTTTCTACTTAAAAAAAAATTTACCTGAGGAAAAATTTAGGTATTTATACCCATCAAGGTGCTGCTTCATGAAGAGAAGCAATGGTTCAGGAAGGTGCACCACTTCATAAAGGTGAAACTCTTTAGAAAAGTCATAACCCTTTGGAAAGGTCATAACCATTCAATCCATAGAGGTGCCAATTAAAAGTACATCCTTGAAAGGTTGCAACTCAACCTAGACGCTCTCTTATCCCACTTGGCCTTACTACACCTTGCCCCTAACACCAAACTCGCTACTATCCCCAACCCAAACCCAACACCTCCTAACCCCAACCCCGACCTATGACATGACCCTAGTCTCCCATCGCCAATCACAACCACTATGCAAAAAAAGATGGTGCGTCCTTTGATCTTGAATTTAAAATTAGATCCCTTACGGTTCGTTCTTGAGAGGATTTTAGAGAGAATGAGTGAAATTTGCCTATAGAAAGACTGAATTACGTGTTTTGTGTCTGAATAGGAGTGGAGAAATAGACCTAAATACCCCTCTTCACATGAAATTAAAAGAGCAAAAACTGCGCCCAGTGATGCACAGACTGACACGCCATGTCGATGGAACCAATGCGATGGCCAATGCACCGTAATAAGTTCATGTTGGTTCACTGGAATTGCATTGAAAGCTGGGGGAGGGGGGGAATTATCTATGGGCACAATAGGCGACGCGATGCGTCGAGATCGCGTCAACCCACTATTTTGGTCTCCTGAACATGGTTCAAAAGAAACTCACCTGAAGGACCTACTGATATTACTTATCATGAAAAAACCTAAAAATTGATACTTTAAGGTCATAAGGGTCGTGAAATAGGATCTCCAACTTACGAAGGCTAAAATACTTCTAAGTATAAACACTTAGCTGAATTTCTAAGTCTAGGACCTCTTTTCAAGCTTTAACGGACTGAGTTAAGCTTAGAATTTTGTGGGATCTTACAATATCTCTCCCTTGGGAACATTCATCCTTGAATGAGATTAATTATGCTGAGAAATACTAATGGACTGAGTTTATACACTGAACATGTATATCTGATACATGGAATACATGACTGAAAGTACTGATAAGATGAGTTTTCATACTGAACATGCATATTTGATGCATGAGTACATGACTGAACTAATTCATGAATGCATGACTGAATATGCAACGGTAAAGAATACCATGTTTACAACTGTAACTGAATCATGGAACTAAGTAAATCTAAGGAAGATTGTTACCTCAAGCTGAAAATACTGATAAACCTGAGATCATTTACTGAACACGTATGGACGGAAACATGAGAACATGATTGAGTCTGAAATATGATACGTGAACTGAATACGATGAACTGAACTGATTCCTTGAATACATGCCATGCCATGAGAATGGTCATACGGTTGAGATTTGGAATGAGAGAGTCAACTTATGAGTGCTTATTACTCCAAACTGGGTCTTGTTATATGAAGAGAAAATAGAAGTTTTAGTACATGAAAGCTCAGAGGTTATAGTGCATCTCCCCCTTGGGACATTATGTCCCCCAAAGAATGTTGACTTGGCTTAGATACTGAGGAAAAGCTGAGACGATGCGCGGGGCACCTACGAACTGAATCAGGGTTGAATATCTAGGATCTAAAATTGAGGTATGATACATAAACTGAGCTAAATTTGTAACTACGAGAATGCTCCATTATGGAACGATCATATTCATAAGACTTCGGATAGGATGACTAGGTAGAAAGATGGGAAACCATACGAACTTGTCCGCCTGACTGCTAAACTGAATTGGTGGCTTTATGGACTAACTCATACTGAAAACTTATACTCAACTGTATCATTTCTTGAGACTCTGCCTATAAAATTCTACTGACTTTAGGGAGCAGGAAAGTCTTGGCATGGTCTGAATAAGAGATCACCATGTGGCTACAATTCTGTAATATGGAGAAAGGCCTACAAAACAACATCTAAGATAGAGTTACTAAGCCTTATACACTGCAACTACTAAATTGCAATATTAGACACATTTCTCAACTATTTCTTCAACCAAAAGTTCTACTTCAACACTGTATTTCACTTGAGGCTACTAAAAATATTTACATGGTCACTAGTAACCCTACCTACCGAGGTCTGAGCTGACCTGAATTCTCCCACTATGTTCAAGCCTACTCAAATATCCAAAATGCATTTAGCCATTTACACATCATCATGACATTCAATCCTATCATCATAACTACAGCCTCATGTGAAACAAGCATGCAACAGTCTTTCCTTAACATGAAATATTTACTCTCTCCCATCTAAGAAATTGCCCATCACTACATTATTTAATAAAGATAGTTTACTGAAAGGTTAAAATATGAGGTCCTGAAGCATGACACTTAATTAAGACCCGATGGATAGAATATCAACATCATGGATTTATCAAGAGATCTAAATTAGGGATATACATGATGAAATCAGAATTTAGAGGATCATTAGGATTGTAGCATGAGTCATGGGAGATGAGCATAATGTAAAGCATGAGTTCATGAGTCATAAGGTGCATGACCTGAGTTTGGAGTTTCTGTATTTATGGAACATAATTCATAACACTGAGTGAACTAGAACTCCTTATTTTAGTAATAATCAGCGTACGTGATTTTTGATTATGTGCACGAATATGAGCTATGATCATAGAGCTGACATATAAGGCATGAGTAGATATCATATTGTGATAGCTGAAGTGTAAAACTTTGCATTGAGGTAAGGACGGGTTGGGCATCATCCCTTCCCACTTCTCTTCTACACATACTGAAATTACTACTAAAAATCTAGAAGCCTGACTTGGTTGCTTGTTCTACTATCTCCCCCTTAGCTTAAAGCCGTTATTCTAAGTCTGTGAACCACTTAATAAACTTTAAATTGAACAAAAACTACTTTACTCTAGATCCTGAGATATACAATACTCATAAACACTAAACTCATTTTGAAGGACTACACCTGCTAATACAAGGTCCATTGCTAGTACTTTATTTTGATACATAATTCTTAGCTTTCTATTGCCCCAACAATCATCATATAACAACCTCAACACTGACTAACTTAGAATTCTCAACTCTTCTTTCTACTGGTTTAATCTAAAAAAATTTAAGCTTAAATCAACTGAAACTGAGGTACTACCTCTTTATTCAATGATTGGACCATCAGGAAACTGGAATGGAATGACTCTATCATTGAAATCAATTGAAGGGATTTTTTGAAATACTATAACCAAGCAATTTCTGTATACTCATCTGGCTGGAATAGGTTTACCTACTGGGGTAGGCAGTAAAAAAAAGTTCTATTAAGATTTCTAGTCTGACTGCTTGTAAGGAGTTAGCAGAGACAAAGAAGCTCATGGATCTAATAAGGTATAAACATGTTAATGGAAGATCTGTAATGTACCAATGACCACATCAGGGGAATTTTCCTGATCCTGTCTGGACTAAAGTGCATAAAGCCTATTTAGGCATTTCATACTGGTGGCACTGAAAGTGGCACCCTGCTGATTTGGGTGACCAAACTGAGCTGAAGGACGGATATGCTGACTCCACAAACCTGACTGGGGATAATCTCTAGTTCTATGGCCTGGATTTCCATATCCAAAATACAACCCACTACCAGTCCTATACTCTCCCTGATGGTTTCTTCCATATTTTTGGCAAAAAAAATTTGTTCAGCCACTTTCTGGCCTTGGTGTTTTGGCCCTTTTATTCTTTCTCCCTCTTTTCCTACATCTCTTCTCTATACTCTATGAAGCTTAAGTCATAATCCTAGATAAGATTGTAGCCAGCTGATTGTTTTGGGATACTATTGAATAAGCTAAGGCAGTGAAAGCAGTCCTGAGTTTGGAGTGAGACACATGCTCATTCAGGGGATCTGCCTGAACAGGTAGAAGTGCTAGATGATTTTTATTCCTTCTTCTATTAATATTTTTGGGAGGCATATTCTATAGATGGAAGGAAAGAATGAATTAGACTGAGAGTTTGACTTGATCTTATGCTCACTCGTATGACATGAATACTGAAACAAGGGAAAATTTTCCTAAAAAAATCTTATAGCCTCCTGTCCATAAGTGTGGTGCGCTACACACCCATGCATAAGACTCTAATTGATGCGGCTTTCAAACTCTCTAGGAATCTGTTGAACCTTAGGCTCTAATACAAAGTTTGTAACGCCCCAAGTCTGTAACCCGAACGCTACACGGTACTCATAATCTTGAGGGACCATAAGCTAACCCATAAATGGCACCTGCTGCAATCACTAAATAATAATAATAATATTGTATAATATAGAAATTAGGAAGAACTTTCCATAAGGTTCAAAATTAAAATCAAAATACTGAAAACTAAATATCTGTTTGTAAATACTCTAGTCTGAAAGCCTCTAACTATCTGAATATGGAGTTGATGGGTCAAGTCCCCAACTAACTCCGTCTACTAAATGCTGAACTACTGAAATATTGAAAGATAATATTATTCTCGAACTATGAGGACTCACCACTAAATCTGCTGCTGATAATCTGGGCTGCTAAATATGGTCAGGATCCCATGCATTTGAAACTATGATATAAGACATCAGAGCGCAAAAGAAAAGTATGCATCAGTACTTTAAATGTACTGGTATGCTAAGTGAGGTAGGCTGATATGCATGGGTTCATATTCATGGATATCAACTAGCTGAGTAACATAGATGTAACTGAATTAGAGTACATGCATGAATACATAAACTATAACTGAGATCATGTTTACACTAGATACTGAGTTCTGAATATTGATTAATTGATATCTTAGTTTACTGATACTGTAGTACAAATAAATGAGTGACTATTTCTGACAGTCCTGATTCTATAGAATGGAACTGAGTTCTATATTGAGCTAGATGACTATGTCTGGCAGACCTGAATCTATAGAATTGAGCTAAGTTCTATGCTGAGACTGAAATTGAAACTGTGGGAGGTAATCATCTGATTGACATGCCCCAAATCAGAGCTGATAGGGGTCTATCTGTGACCCCCATTAGAAGGGTGCTAATATCGTTCCACGAGTACCAACTCTAGAAAACCAGGATGCCAAGCATAACTGAAGGGTGACACCTGGGCAGAGTCAAGCCTAATCTAATGGGTGACCCCTGGGAAGTAGTCAAGCCTAGTCTGATGAGTGACTCCTCATCCTGCACTGGCTATGCAGTTCTGGAGTACAGGGACTGCTACTAATGACTCTGCCTCTCTGACGAGGAAGCCGTTATCCTTGCACTTGCTCGGTACTAAATCCTATTCACAATTGAATAGACACTGAACTGATTTTTAAACTGTACTAGGCTGGACTGAACTATTACTGATCGTGTTGTCTAACTGGACTGAACTAAGTTTATTGAGTCCCACTGATTGATGAAACAATACTAAGTTCTAAACTGTATACTGAACTGAAACTATGACTGATTACTGAGTACTACTGTTCGTGATGCTACTGAGACTGTTCTGTAACTACTGTAACTCTAGGTAAGCAGCTAAATTTTTGGGTATTATACCCCCAGGACTCGATAGCATGAAAAGTAACGCATAACATAAACTTGAAAAGCATCACAATGTTCACTTGCTCACAACTTGTTCATAGAGGCATTCTATAAAACACTTATAAAATATATGCTTGCACATATGCCAGTATGTCATGATTTTCACATTTAATTCACATGAGCAATTTACCAAGAACTTAGGAAACATAATCTATGCATATGATACTAAACAACACGTAGGCATCTTAATTTCAAATCCCAATTCAAAAATCAAGGACTTTTAACATGAATTCACATGATACTACATACTTGATAAATAATTTCACATAAAACTTGAAATAAGCCATGGATTAGAACACAATTAACATCATAATCATGAATACACTCAAATCCCACATGGAATTCATGAAATTAATTAACTTGTAGTTTAAAAGAGTTTCTTAAACTCCAAGTGCAGAAGGAAACCCTTGGATGAACACTTCACATACCTTGGTTCTTGAATTCATGAAGATTGGTGGTACATCCATGGATCTTAAATTTGAAATTAGATCCCCTAGAGTTTGTTCTTGAGAGGATTTTAGAGAGAATGAGTGAAATTTGTCTTTAGAATGGATTAATTACATGTTTTAGGGATGAATAGGAGTGGAGAAATTGACCTAAATACCCCTCTGTATGGGGAATTAAAAGAGCAAAAACTGCACCCAGTGATGCTTGGACTGATGCATCGCATCGATGGCATCATTGTGATGGCCAACGCACCGTGTCGAGTTTGCGTTGGTTCACTAGAATTGCACTGAAAGTTGGGCAAAAATTATCTGTCGATGAGAAGGGCGACGTGACATGTGGAGATCGCATTGACCCACTATTTTGGTCACCTAAACATGGTTCAAACGAGGTCTAGAAAATTCAAAACTCACCCGAAGTGACCTACTAACATTCCTGATCATGAATAAACCTAAAAATTGATAATTTAAGGTCATAAGGGTCGTGAAATAGGATCGCCAACTTATGAAGGCTAAAATACTTCTAAGTATAAACACTTAGCTGAAATTTCTATGCTTGGGACCTCTTTTCTAGATTTAACAGATTGAGTTAAGCTTAGAATTTTGTGGGGTCTTACATAATGTTAGATCTGAATGATTTAATCTTCTACCCCATTTCTCTGTAAGATCTCATAGAAAAACTAATATTGTGTGGTAATTTTTTTAGGAAGTAGAAGGAACTACTAAGGTTTAGTGAATATATGTCAAATGGTATATGACAATAAGACCGGAGGTAATAAAGGGGGTACGGGTGCATTGATGAGACATTTAAAAAATAAACACCCAATAGAGCTAGCTGTGGCAAAAGGTGGTAGGACTATTAAGGGGGCAACTCAAAGTATATTGAACCCAAGAACTGGTCAATTAGTTCAGAATTATAATAAAATGAAGGATCATAAAGAATTAGCCAAAATGATAGGTGTGGGTTGTTTGTCTTTCTCTTTTGTTTCTTCTGATGCTTTTATTCATTATATTCAAGCAATTTAAAATCCGATGTTTAAAGGTATTTCTATTAGTACTTATCGGTCTGATATTTTTAGACTTCATGCATAATATGTTTATTATTTATCTGCATTATTAAAAAAATATTCCATGCAGAGTTTCTCTAACTTCTGATTTTGGCTGTGCTATTAATAAAAATGATTATTTAACAATTAATTCTCACTGAATAGATAGTAATTTTGTTATGCAAAAATATAATTTAGCATTTTTGTATGATGAAGATCGTAGACACAAGAAAAGATTTATTTTTGAATCTATTTCTAAAGTTGCAAAATATTATGGCATTAAAAGAAAAGTATTATGTATGCCTTGGGATAATACATCTAACAACAAGACTATTTTTGACTTTTTAAAAGTTGAACTTACTCCACCATTATCCCAAATATTTTATATTAAGTGTGCGTGCCATATATATAATTTAATCGTAAAAGATGGTCTTGAATTTTTTAAGCTTTATATTGAAAAGATTAGGCTTGTGATTGTTTTTTTTTCAAGGAAATCATAGAAAAATTAGAATTATAAAATTTAAAAGAAAATGTGAATAAAGTGGACTTAGACTGATATTAATACCTAAAGAAATAGATACTAGATGAAATGCTACTTATAATTTTTTTTAAACCTGCCTTATTTATAAAGATCCTATTACTATGACTTTAAATCAATTTGCTAGTTCTTTTCCTGAGTGTATGTTACATGATTCCGACTGGGCTAAGATTGTTGATCTTGTAAAAATTTTTAAAACATTTTATATAGTTATGATTGAATTTTCTGTTGCTTACTGTCCTACTGTTTGTAATATTTTAGCTTATTTAGCCGACATTGCTTGTTTGCTTAACAAATATAAGGATACAAGGTTACAAAGAAGCTATTGCTACAATGATTGATAAATTTTAAAAATATTTTTATCTATTTTTCCTATTTACTTGATTGTCGCTATAATAAATCCATGTATGAAATATAATACTATGTCCAAATTTACTTCTATTAGTTATAATGTTTTAGCTATACAACCTGAAGAAGAGCCTCCTTTGTTTATAATTATGGGTGATGCGAATAATTTTATGGATGCATTATACAATTATTACGTTGATTTACTTGATGATGATGTACTGACGCATATCACTCTTACTCCCTTTCCCAAGCTCTCGAGGAGCCATCATTTTTTTCTTTTTTTAAGTTTAATTTGTAATTTTATTAATAAAAATCAATTTAGTAAATAAATAGGAATTCCATCTTACAATACCAATACAAAAGAGACCCAAATATAAAATGACCCAACTGAAAATTCAAATGGACCAGCCCAACTTCTTGACCCAATCCACCATACTCATATAACTTAAGTAGGGTTTCCAAATTCAGTGAGCATCCTTTTCCTCTGCCTTCTTCATCATGTTCAGCTTCACTAACTTCTGATTCACTCTTCTTCTGATGTGGGTGATAAATACCTTGCCAATGGTGCTCCAAGTTAGTGATTCCAGCTTGCATGAGTGAGCTTTCGTCTTTCTTATTTAGTGTGGTATTCAACAGGTGATTGATACCCTAATTCAAATCCATCTTCATTTGTGTTTTAGGTGAAATCTTCAGTACCTGTCCATTACTTTTTGGTGATAAAACTCTGGGTCTCATCTTCTGAAACTTGACTCCTTCAAGTAAGTAATCTGCATTTAGAAGCTTGCACCTTGTACTGTATGTCCACCTTGACCTTCTGCTTCTTCTCCATATGCAGCTATAGCTGGGATAGAGATATTGGGATGGTCGAACTCGTTAATACTTGAAGAGGACCAAGGAGTTCAGTTGCTTGAATTTGATCTGACTTGGTGACCCCAATCTACTGAGATACCTTTTTTGTTGGTTGGTGTAAATAGGCATACTAGCATTTTCACCTTTATGATCAGATCTTCTATTTGTATATATGTTGTATGTGAAAGCACTTGTTGTAGCCTTTTCAATCCTCTTAACTTTTTGCTACTCCTAGCCTTAGATATGGACATTGTTGCTTGTCAGTGTTTAGGATCCTTTTAGCTAAACTTGGTAGCTGGTTGAATGCTGTAAATATAAACTTTTCCTGCTTAAATTGTAAGTTAGCTAAGTAATCCGCCAGTTGGTTGCCTTCTCTTAATATGTGACTAAAATGTACTTGCTTGTGTTGTAACAACATTTTTATCCTGTTTACTATATCTGGAATCTTCCATGGTATTTTCCATTCTTGATTTAAGAACTTCATCATTGCTAATGAATCACTTTGTATGATAATCTTGTCTTGTTCTGACTGACTATAATGATATGTTGCTTGCATAATGGCTTCATCTTCTGCTACCATGTTATTTATGTCTTCCATAGTTGCTCTTTCTACATGCATTAGGTCACATGTTATATCCCTTAAGCAAAAAGCTCATGAACTGCTCTCTGGATTCTCTTTTGATACACCATCTGTGTTATATTTACCCCAACCATGTTCTGTGAACTCCCATAGTACAACCTTAGCTGTGACTCTAGATTATAGCTGACTTAGCTGATGCAATATAGTTGGACAATCTGTGGAAAAGTCTAGAGTTGGTTTCCTTACCTTCAGTAGCATCCTTAGCTGTCTTGTGACATTGAAAATTAATCTATGCATACTGACCTCCTTTCCCTCATGCTTTATGCTATTCCTTATCCTCTATAGTTCCCACATTATGATTATTGGTATAGCTCTAAAATATGCCTTTTCTCTTTGTTTCACTTGAGCATTCCACCAAGAATAAATTGTCTCTCTTAGGCTCCTCCCGTGTATGCTTATTCCTACAAAAGAAAAGAAATAGGACCAGGTCCTGTTAGCTAAAAATGATCTTAGTAGCACATGTGCTATGGTCTCTTGTGTTGGGTTTTGTCAACACCAATACTTGGAAGGACTATAAATCCCCCATCTTCTAACTGTTTTATCCACTGGGACCCTCCCCTTCCACATTGTCCACATAAAAAATACCATTTTGAAAGGCATCCCTTTTATCCAAAGTTGCTTATAAAAATTAGTAGGTTCTCCCTTCTATCTCACATAGTGCCATGCAGACTTTACTATGAAGTTTCCCCTTGCCTCCAAGCTCCAAATTGTCTTATCATGTTGATTATTTGTTCCCTCTATTCTTACTTTTGTCAATACATAAGCCACAATATCATCTGCAAATATATTCTTCAAAGCATCTTCATTCCAACTACCATTAGTCATTAAGTTCTTCAGATACTGAAACCTTTCATCCCATTCATAACTTTCCTCAATAAGGGAATAGAAATCTCCCAAGCCACTCTAGTTATCATACATAAATGGGAATCCCCTCTCCTAACTTTCCAGAAGATTAAATGGTCTATTAAGTCCCTTACTTGCAATATTTTTTTCCAAACTTAAGTTCCATAGCCTGTTTTCCACACTTCCTATCATCTTCTAAAAGATAAGCACATAGCAGTTATCCTGATCACAAGTGATCTAAATATTTGGGACAGAGTACCGCCTTCAACATACAGAATCCTTTCTCGTCAAGAGCTTAGGTATTATTTTAGCATCCGATAAAGGATCATAGAGCAAGGATTAACGCACTGGATTGGTGAAAAAATAATGAAAGACAATATCATATACGTTCAAGATTAGCTAAATATATGTTGAATATTCCAATGTCAATCGTTGCATCAGATAATACTTTTGGTCAGGGATGAGAGTAGCTTGGAGACAATCAACACTGATTGGGAGGCAATGCTATGAATGTTCTTGTTTACCTTAGCAACTGAATTAGAGTGGAACAAAGAAATCAAGAAATTGAGGTGGAGTCGGTAGACGAACAAAATATTGAAGAAATTATAACTTCAAGGGAGAACTCAACATAATCAAATCCAATACATGGCTTTGGCCATATTGATTTTGACACTCGTTACGCAGTCCCCATTAATATTAATATGAATGAGTTGACAAAATGATGCAAAATTTGTAGAATTATCAATCTTGTAACTTATAAGTTTTGGATAACTTTGCTATCAATAAAATACAAGATTCATTCACTCTTTGCATATTGTTTTTATTTAACTTTAACGTCTAATTCGAATTAAATACTTTTAATAAATTACTATCAAACTTTACATAAGCTCATAAACAGAACAAACAGATATACATACAATGAAAATTAAAATATAATGTTAGAAAATATTACTTAGACTACTAATATTGACATATAATGATACTATATAAGTTTATATTTTAAGTAGTGTATGTTCATATTTGAATATATGTTCAAGTATTATTATATTAGAAAGTATATATTGTATGCATATATGTGTGTATATTTTCTAAAGTACTATAATATGTAGTGTATATATGTTGTGTGAATATTTTTTAAAGTAGTAAAATACGTATCTAAAGTAGTATAATATATAATGTATATATGTTGTATGTATATTGTTTAAATAGTATTTTAAATATTATTTATTGCGTGTATATTTTTTCTAGTAGTATATACTGAATGTATATTGTTTGAAGTAGTATATATGTAAGACCCCACAAAATCCTAAGCTCAATTCAGTCTTTTAAGCTTGTTAAGGGGTCCCAACTCAGAAAATTCTAGCTAAGTATTCAAACTTAATATTATTTTGTCCTTTGTAAGTTGGCAACTCTATTTCACGACTCTTATGACCTTAAAGTATCAATATTTAGGTTGAATCATGATCAGGAATGTCATTAGGTGTCCCTGGACATGTTTCGGATTTTTCGAACCTCGTTTAGGCCATGTTCAAATGACCAAAATAGTGAGTCAATGTGATCTCGATGCCTCGCATCGTCCCTTACGTTTACAGATGATTTTTCCCTCAGGTCAGTGCAAATTCCAGTGAATCAACGCGGCGCATTGGCTATCACGTTGATGCTAACGATGCAACACATTGGTCTGTGCATCGACAGTTCGGTTTTCAGTAATTAAAGTCCACATCCTCAGGGGTATTAAGGTATTTTTCCCATGCCTGTCAGCCCCAAAACACAAGATTAAGCCCTCTTAGAGGTAAATCCATTCCCTATTCTCAAACTTCTCAAGAACAGAAACCCTAGGTGATCTAATTTCAAAAGCAAAGGTTCAAGATTTCACCATTGTTCTTCAAGAATTTAGCAACCAAGGTATGTGAAGTATTCATCCAAGGGTTCCTTCCACCCTTGGAGTCCAAGAAATACTTTTAAACTTCAAGTAGCTTGATTTCATGCTTCCCATGATTTGAAATCAAAGTGTATTCATGATTATTGCTATAATTGGGTTTCTATTTCATGATTTATAACAAGATTGATGTAGAATTATTTGATATGTGTGATTTATCATGTGAATTCATGTTGAAACCCATGGAATTGTGAATTTGGAAATTAAATCATGATGCTCACATGTTGTTTAGTGTTATGTGCATATACTATGCCATCCAAGTGTTTGATGAATTGCTCATGTGAATGTAATAATAAGATTATATCATCCTAGTATGTATACTGTTTCATTCCATACAAGTGTTTGATAAAATGCCTCAACAGATGCATTATGAAAAAGTGTGTATTTTTATGCTATGTAAGATCATGTGAAGCTTTACTTTTTATGCTATCGAGTCTTGAGTGATTTATACCTGACAATTTAGTTGTTTACCTAGAGCTAGTATCAGTTATAGAATAATCTCAGTCACATCACTATCAGTAGTACTCTCAGTCAGTTACAGGGCTTAGGAGAACTCAGTAGACTCAGTATTAGTCCCATCTAGTTTAGTATTCAGTTCAAACCCCAGTCAGCTAACAGAATCCTGTATTATTTTGTCAGTCAACAAAACTTAATAAAATCAGTGACAGTTCAATCAAGCCTAGTATGAACTAGGAAATCAATTTAGTGTCTATTCAATTGGGAGTAGGATTCAACACCAAGCGAACCCAGGGATGGGGGCATTCCTACCAGTAGAGGGTTTGACCCTTAGTAGCAATCCCTATATTATAGAACTACGTAGCCAGCTTAGGTTGAGATATCTTCTCGCCAGATTAGGGTTGATACATCTCACACGAGTTTTTCTACCAGCGAAGGTTGATAAAAGAGCTTCCTTTCAGAGAGGGTTAACTCACGGCTTGTCTTTACCCATGGCATGGTACTGACACCCTTCCAAATGGAGTTGCAGGTTGGACCCCAATCTATTCAGAAAGGGGTATGTCGATTAGATGATTACCTCCCACAGTTTTAGTTTTACACAATCTCAGTATAGAATTCAGTTCAGTTTTACAAATTTAGTACTGTCAGACATAGTCACTCAGTTTAGTATGGAACTCAGTATAGTTCCATAGAATCAAGACTGTTAGATATAGTCACTCAGTTATCAGCTACACAATATCAGTAAACTCAGATCAGTTAATCAGTAATTCAGAACTTAGTATACAGTGTTGTTAGATCTCAATTACAATATACATATTTATGCATGTACTCTCATTCAGTTATATTCATGTTATTCAGTCAATACTGTTCATGCATATACCCATGCATTTCAGCCTACTTCACTTAGCATACCAGTAGCATATATTACAGCAAGTACTGTGTAGCATCTGAGGTACAGACTCGGGGTGTTACAAACTTTGTATCAGAACCTAAGGTTCAACAGAGTCCTGAGAAGTCTAAAAGCCACATCTAGTAGAGTCTTGTGCATGGGTGTGTATCGTTCCATACTTATGGATAGGAGGCTACGAGATGTTTTAGAAAAAGTTTCCCTTCTTTCAGTACTCATATCGTGTGAGTGGGCATAAGCTCTAGTTAAACTCTCTGTCTAAACCAAGTTTCTCTTCTATTTATAGAATATGAATCCAAAGAGGACTAAGAGAAGAGGAACGGGAGACCAACCTGAACCCCAGCCCATCCAGCCAGATCCTCTGGATGAATATGTCTCCCACGCTATGTTCAAAGTAGCTTTTACTGCCCTAGCTTATTCTATGGCAGCCCAAAATAAACGTCTAGCTGCTATTCTGGCAAAACCCATGGCTAATACTTCTGCTTCCAGGATTTAAGATTTCACCCAAACGAACCCTCCATCTTTTACTGGGTTTAAGTCAGATAAAGACCCTCAGGAATTTCTTGATTAGGTGCAGAAAGTTATAGATATTATGGGGGTGACTGCTGTTAAGAGCGCTGAGTTGGTTTCATATCAGTTATAGTATGTGGCACACTCAGTTTTTAAATAGTGGAAAGCAAAAAGGGTCACAGATGCAAGGTTCATAGATTGGGAGGAGTTTGCTGTTGCTTTTTTGGATATGTTCTTCCCGCTAGAGTTGAGGGAAGTGAAGGTTTTAGAGTTTATAAATTTGAAGCATAGCAACCTGATAGTACAAGAGTATTCTCTCAAGTTTACTTAGTTAGCCAGATATGCCCCACATGTAGTAGCAGATCTAAGATGAGTAAGTTTATATCTGGAGTGTCTAGCAGTGTGGTCAAGGAGTGTAGGACCGTAATATTAATTAAGGAGATGGACATACCCAGGCTCATGGTCCATGCTCAGTAGATAGAGGAGGCCAAGAATAAAGATAAGGAGAGGGAAAACAAGAGAGCTAGAACAGGTAGTTTTAACTTCACTCAACCTAAGTCAGAGGGTGGGAATCATTCTCAATTTCTCTTAAAATCCTCAATTCCAGCTCCTTTCTTAGCCAGTGCTCTTGTGCCGAAATTCAGAGATAGAAAAAAAGATAGGGTGCAGGCCTTAAACCTCATGGTAGTGTTAGCAGTGCCCAAACCAATCCCCTTTGTCAGAAGTATGACAAAAACCACCAGGGTATCTGCAGAGCTGGCAGTAATATGTGTTTTGGATGTGGCAAGCCAGGCCACAAGGTCAGATGGTGTCCTCAGGTGGGTTCATGGAGTTAGCATAACTGCCCCAACTCAGTCTGGTCGTTCGAATCAGCAGGGTGCCGTATCCAGTACGACTAGTGGGCAGCGCCTAAATAGACTCTATGCACTTTAATCCTGATAGGATCAGGAAAGCTCTCCTGATGTGGTCACTGGTACATTACAAGTTTACCGTTTACATGTTTATGCTTTGCTAGATCCAGGAGCTTCCTTGTCCTTTGTTACTCCTTATATAGCTGTTGACTTCAGCGTCAGTCTTAAAATCCTAGCAGAGCCTTTCTTAGTCGCTACCCCAGTGGGAAAATCTATTATAGCCAGGTGGTTATACAGGAACTGTTCGATTATGCTATCTCAGAAAGTCAATTCAGCAGACTTAGTCGAATTAGAGATGATCAATTTTGATCTCATTATCGGCATAGATTGGCTTCATTTCTACTATGCCTCAGCCAATTGTAGCAATAGAATTATCCAGTTTCAGTTTTTGAATGAACCCATCCTAGAGTGGAGGGGTAGTACTTCAGCATTTAGGCGTCAGCTTATTTCTTACCTAAGGGCAATAAAAATAATATGTAAGAGATATGTCCACTATCTCATTCAAGTCCAGGACTCTAGTTCAGAAACCCCTAATCTTGTATCAGTGTAAGTAGCATGTGAATTACCAGATGTGTTTCCCAAAGATCTCACCAGAGTTCCTCCCAAAAGGAAAATTGATTTTGGAATCGATCTTCTTCTAGAAACTCAGCCCATAGCTATTTTACCATATAAAATGGCACCTGCAAAACTCATAGAATTAAAATAATAGCTAAAGGATCTCCTAGATAAGGGATTCATCAGACCCAATGTGTCTCCGTAGGGCACACCAGTTTTATTCATGCGTAGGAAAAATGGTTCTCTCAGAATGTGTATTAACTACCGTTTGCTAAATAAAGTCACAATCAAGAACAACTATCCACTTCCCAGAATTGATGACTTGTTTGACCAACTTCAGGGTGCCAGTTACTTCTCTAAGATAGACCTTAGATTGGGCTATCATCAGCTCAGAGTCAGATAATGTGACATCCTAAAAATAGCCTTCAGAACTCGGTATGGTCACTTTGAATTCTTAGTCATGTCCTTTGGTATTACCAATGCCCCTGCAGCCTTCATAGACTTAATGAACCATTTGTTCAAGCAGTACCTGCAAATGTTCATCATAGTCTTCATAAATGATATTTTTGTCTACTCCTACAGTGAGCATGATCATGCAAACCATGTTAGAATAGTACTGAAGACTCTTAGAAATCATCTGCTATTCTCCAAATTCAGTAAGTGTGAATTTTGTCTAAGATCAATGGCTTTCCTAGGCTATATCATTTTCGGTGATGGCATTAGAGTTGATTCCCAAAGGATTGAAGCTGTGAGAAACTGTCCTAGACCTATCTCTCCATTAGATATTAGGAGTTTCTTAGGCTTGGATGGCTATTACTGATGATTTGTTAAGGGATTTTCATCTATTGCATTCCCTATGTCCTGATTGACTCAGAAGAAAGTCAAATTCTAGTGGTTAGATTCTTGTGAAAAGAGTTTTCAGGAGTTAAAGACTCAACTCACTACAACTTCTGTTTTGACCCTACCAAATAGTTCAGATGGGTTTGTAGTATATTGTGATTCCTCCAGAGTCGGTTTGGAATGTGTTTTGATGCAGAGAGGTAAGGTGATAGAATATGCCTCTAGACAGCTTAAGCCCCATAAAAAGAACTATCCTACTCATGATCTTGAGTTAGCAGCAATTGTTTTTGCCTTAAGGATTTGGAGGCAATATTTGTATGGGGTGTATATTGATGTGTTCACTGACCATAAGAGCCTACAGTATGTGTTCTCTTAAAAAGAGCTAAACCTTTATCAGATAAGGTGGTTGGAGTTGTCGAAAGACTACGACATAAGCGTGCTGTATTATCAGGGTAAAGCCAATGTAATGGCTGATGCTCTTAGTAGAATATCTATGGGTAGTATTTCTTATATAGAAGATGGTAAGAAGAAGTTAGTTCAGAAAGTTCATCACCTTGCCTGACTAGGTGTTCGCTTAGTCGATTCGGCAGAAGGTAGTGTATGGGTGCAAAGTAGTTCAGAATCATCCCTGGTTTTTGAGGTAAAGGAAAAGCAGGATGGGGATCCCAGTCTATTCAAGTTGAAGGAATCAGTTAGAGATCAGAAAGCAGAGGTCATCTCCCAAGAGAGAGATGGAGTCTTGCGTTGTCAGGGTCGGCTATGTGTGCTAGGGGTAGATGACTTGAGACATCGAGTTCTTTTAGAAGCGTATGGTGCACGCTACTCTATTCATCCAGGGGCCACTAAGAGGTACCATGATTTACGAAAGATCTATTGGTAGAGTGGGATGAAGAGAGACATTGTAGAGTTTATGGATAAGTGCTCAACATGCCAGCAGGTTAAGATCATGTATCAGCAGCCAATTGATTCCATATAGGAGTTTGGTATTCCCACCTAAAAATGGGAAGTGAACATGGACTTTGTGATGGGTTTGCCCCATAATCATCACAAACATGATTCAGTTTGGGTCATTATAGATAGGATGACCAAAACAGCTCATTTTCTCCCAATTCATACCTCTTATTCAGCCGAGGATTATGCCAAACTCTATATCAGGGAGTTGGTCAGATTGAATGATGTTCTGTTTTCCATTATCTCAGATAGAGGTATCCATTTTACCTCTCATTTCTGGAAGGCATTCCAAAAGGTTTTTAGTACCTGAGTTCACCTCAGTACAGCCTTTCATCCTCAGACTGATGGTCAAGTAGAAAGGACCATTCAGACTTTAGACGATATGCTGCGAGCGTGTGCAATAGACTTTAAAGGCAGTTGGGATGACCACTTGCATTTGATTGAATTTATATATAACAACAGCTATTATTCCAATATTCAAATGGCTCTGTTCGTAGAGCTTTATGGGAGAAGGTGTAGATCTCCCATTGGTTGGCTTGAAGTGGGTGAGGCCGCAGTAGTAGGGCCTAACTTGGTACCCGATACCTTAGAGAAAGTCCAGTTGATTAGGGAAAGGCTTAAGACATCTTAGAGCCAACAAAAATCATACACAGATGTGCTCAGGAAGGATCTCAAGTTTGATATTAGTGATTTTGCTTATTTTAAAATCTCTCCAATGAAAGGAGTGAAGAGATTTGGCAAGAAACGGAAACTCAGTCCCCGATATGTCGGTCCTTACCAAATTCTCAGCTGTTTTGAAAAGGTAGCCTACAATCTTGAGTTGCCTTTAGACTTAGCTTCAGTACATCCAGTGTTCCATTTCTCCTAGCTTAAGAAATGTAAGGTGACCAATAGTCGCAGTCCCCATAGAGGGCATAGATCTCCAAAACAACTTCTCTTATGAAGATATCCCAGTCGAAGTCCTCGATTATCAGATTCGCAGACTAAGGAACAAAGAAGTCCCTCTAGTCAAAGTTCTTTGGTGGAATCAATCCGTGGTGGGAGTTACTTGGGAATAAGAAGCAAATATGCAGACCAAGTATCCTCACCTCTTCTCCTCAAACTCAGACTTAGCCTAAGGTAATAGTTTTTCTTTGAATCTACTCAGTCTTATGTTTAGATATAGCTACCAACTTAGTATCAATTAACGTTGCATACTTAGTAATGCATTCACAAGTCCGTTCAATCATATATTCATGCATTAGACATGCATGTCCAGTATATAAGCTCAGCTTATCAGTAATCCCAGTCATACATTCATGAATCATGTTCAACTATGTACTTATGCATCAGATATGAATGTTCAGTATGATAATTCAGTATATCGTAATTTCAGTTATAAAATTATCTTTCAGTTGTGCATGTCCAGTGTCTAAATCCAGTTTATCAATATTCTCAGTTTAATCAGTCTCATTCGAGAATGAATGTTCCCAAGGGGGAGATATTGTAAGACCCCACAAAATCCTAAGCTTAACTTAGTCTTTTAAGCTTGCTAAGGGGTCCCAGACTCCAAAAGTTCTAGCTAAGTATTTAGACTTAGTATTACTTTGTCCTTTATAAGTTGGCAACTCTATTTCATGACTCTTATGATCTTAAATTATCAATCTTTAGGTTGAATCATGATCAGAAATGTCAGTAGGCATCCCCGAACAAGTTTTAGATTTTTTGGATCTCATTTAAACCATGTTCGAATGACCAAAATAGTGAGTCGATGCGATCTCGACGCGTCGCGTTATCCCTCACATCGACAGATGATTTTTCCCTCAGCTCAGTGCAAATTCTAGTGAACCAATGTGGACTCGACACAATGTGTTGGCCATCGCATCAATGCCAATGATGCGGTGCGTCGGTCTACACATCAGTAGTTTGGTTTTTAGTACTTAAAGGTCGCGTCCTCAAGGGTATTAAGTTCTTTTTCACATACCTATCATCCCCAAAACATGAGATTAAACCCTCTTAGAGGATAAATCCATTCACTATTCTCAAACTTCTCAAGAACAGAAACCCTAGGTGATCTAAATTCAAAACCCAAGGCTCAAGGAACCCTTGGAGTCCAAAAATCTCTTTTAAACTTCAAGTAGCTTGATTTCATGCTTTCTATTATTTGAAATCAAAGTGTATTCATGATTATTGCTATAATTGGGTTTCTATTTCATGATTTATTACAAGATTGGTGTAGAATTATTTGATATGTGTGATTTATCATGTGAATTCATGTTGAAACCCATGGAATTGTGAATTTTGAAATTGAATCATGATACTCACAGGTTATTTAGTATTATATTCATATACTATGCCATCCAAGTGTTTGATAAATTGCTCATATGAATGTAATAATAAGATTATATCATGCTAGTATGTATACTATTTCATGCCATGCAAGTGTTTGATAAAATGCCTCTATAGATGCATTATGAACAAGTGTGCATTTTTATGCTATGCAAGATCATATGAAGCTTTACTTTTTATGCTATCGAGTCCTAGGGGTATTTATAACCGATAATTTAGATGTTTACCAATAGCCAGTGTCAGTTATAGAATAATCTCAGTCACATCACGATCAGTAGTACTCTTAGTCAGTTACAGGGTTTAGGAGAACTAAGTAGACTCAGTATTAGTCCCGTCTAGTACAATATTTCATATAGATCTCAGTAAACTCAGTCAGCTAATAGAATCCAGTAGTATTCCGTCAGTCAACCAAACTTAGTAAAATTAGTGATAGTTCAGTCAAGCCTAGTATGAACTATGAAATCAGTTCAGTGTCTATTCAGTTGGGAGTAAGATTCAGTACCAAGCGAACCCATGGATGGGGGAATTTCTGCAAGCAGAGGGTTTGAACCTTAGTAGCAATCCCTGCATTATAGAACTACATAGCCAGCATAGGTTGAGATATCTTCCTGCCAGATTAGGGTTAATACATCTCACATGAGTTTTCTTGCCAACGAGGATTGACTAAAGAGCTTTTTCTCAGAGAGGGTTAACTCATAACTTGTCTTTACCCATGGCACGGTACTGACACCCTTCCAACTGAGGTTGCAGGTTAGACCCCAAGTTATTCAGAAAAAGGGCATGTAGGTTAGATGATTACCTCTCACAGTTTCAATATCAGACTTAGTCTCAGTATAGAATTTAATTCAGTTCTACAGATTCAGTACTGTCAGACACAGTCACTCATTTTAGTATGGAACTTAGTATAGTTCTATAGAATTAAGATTGTCAGATACAATCACTTAGTTATCAACTTCACAGCATCAGTAAACTTAGATATTAGTAAATCAGTAATTTAGAACTCAGTATCCAGTATTGTCACAATCTCAGTTATAGTATACGTATTCATGTATGTACTCTCATTCAGTTATATTCATGTCATTCAGTCAGTACTGTTCACGCATATGAACCTATGCATTTCAGCCTACCTCATTTAGCATACCAATACATTCAAAAAACTGACGCATACCTTTCTTTTGTGCTATGATGTCTTATATCATAGGTTTAGATGCACGGGCTCCCGAGAACCCTTAGCAAATCAGATCTTCTATAATCAGAGTTAGTGCTGAGTCCTCATAGTTCGAGGACATGATTATTTTTTTCAGTATTTTGGTTTATCAGTACAGTTTTCAGTAATTGGAGTTAGTTGGGGGCTTGTCCTATCAACTCCATGATTCAGACAGTAGAGGCTTTTCAGACTAGAGTATTTTTATATAGATGTTTCAGTTTTGGTATTGTTATACCGTATTCAGTTGTATTTCAGTATTGAACCTTATGGCAAGTTTCCGCCTAATTTTCGCATATTTGTTGTATTACTATTCATATATTGCAGCAGGTACTGGTCATGGGTTAGCTTGTGGTCCTTTGGGATTATGAGCAACGTGTAGCGTCCGGGGTATAGACTCGGGGCGTTACAATATAACTATATATTATATGTATATTTGCATGTATGTTTTCTAAAGTAGTATAATATGTAATGTATACATGTTGTGTGTATATTATTTCAAGTAGCATTTAAGTAGTATATACTATGTATATATGTGTATGTACATTTTCTATAGATAAAAGTAGTATATATTGAATGTATACATTTGTATATATTTTCTAAAATACTAAATATATAATGTATATATGTTGTATATATATTGATTCAAGTAGTATTTATTGTATGTATATATGTTGTATGTATATTGTTTCAAGTAGTATATATTAAATGTTTTTTTCAATTAGTATTTCAAGTAGTATATACCTACATATTGTATGTATATTTGTGTGTATGTTTTTTAAAGTAATACAATATGTAATGTATATATGTTGTATGTATATTGTTTCAAGTAGTATTTCAACTAGTATATATTGTATTTATATTTTTGTGTATGTTTTCTAATGTAGTATAATATATATGATGTATATATGTTTTTAAGTTGTAGTATATATTGAACGTATATTGTTTCTAGAAGTATTTCAAGTTATTGTATGTATATTTGTATGTATTTTTCTAATGTACTATAATAAATAATGTATATAAGTTATATGTATATTATTACAAGTATTGATTTAAGTCGTATATGTTGAATGTACATATGTGTTTATATTTTTTAAAGTAGAAATTGAATGTAATATGTGTGTGTATGTTCTAAAATAGTATAATATGTAATGTATATATGTTATACATTTATTGTTAAAAGTATTTAGTAGTATATATGTGTGTATATATAGTATATATTTAAAAAATCATGAAAATTTGAATTTTTTTTTAAACATCAAGGACCGGTAACTGGCTCATTAATTTTAATGGGCCGGGTTGAATCGATCATTTGTTAAATGGGCTGGTGTTGGGCTATTTGACAATTTTTTACTATTGGGCCAGATACGGACCGGCCCATTAAACTTTGGGACTAGACCGGATCCGAGATTGGTTAGAATAATTGGGACGGTGTCAGGTTGAGCTAGACCAGCACGATTGACACTTTTACAAATGGGAAAAGGACATTGTGTAGCCTTTTAAAAAAAATAATCCAAGTTTGGGCATATGGACATATGTGTCCTGTCGGAAGAAACAAATGCCACTTTATGGCCATTTGACCATTTTCAGCCCTTTCCTTAGGCCATTTGGCCATTTTCGGCCTTTCTTTCTGGCTATTCAGCCTTTTACTCTTTTTTTTTGCTCCAAATTTTCTAAACGGAAAATATTCTGCTTTTTATTGTTGTTTAAAAATAATAATTACATATAATTGTATAAAAATGATATAACTGTTATATAGAATACAAGATATATGTATAAAATCGTATAGTTCTATAATATATATATATATATATGTGTATGTATGTATATGTATATATATATATGTATATGTATGTATGTATGTATAAAATATATATAAACAAATTGTTTAGAATATGTATAGAAATTCATAGTTGATGTATAAAATACATATCCGAATAATAATTGCAGCTAAAGGTTGTATAGAATGTGTATAAAAATTGTATAAAATTTTTAACTAATAAAAGTCTATTTTTTTTATTTTAAAGAAATAATAATTAAATATAATTTGATAAAAATGTATAATTATTATATAGAATATGCATCAATATAAGATATATGTATGGAACCTATACAAAATGTGCTAAAAATATCAATTAAATACAATTATACATAAAAGGTATAATTATTGTAAAGAATATGTATCTATATACAATATATGTATAGAAATTGTATAGTTATATTAAATATGTATATGTATAAAATATAGATAAGAAATATATAGAATGTGCATAGAAACTGTATAGTTTTTGTATAAAATACGTATGCATAGAAAGTATATAGAAACTGGAGAAAATTGAAGGAAAGGTGTCTTTTAAGTATTGAATGAAGGATTGGTGAAATTGACCAACTTAATTGATCAAACATAATTAGAAAACTTGATTAAGTTAATTGTGGACTTGATTAACATTTTTAAAACTTTCTAATCTTTTTAAAAATATAAATCAATCCAACCCACACCCCTCTTTAATCCAAATCATCGACCATCTCTCTCCTCTCTCTCGATAGCTTCTCTCAACCAATCATTCTGCAAATTTCTCCTTTCAATCCCTGATGACTTCAACCTCTGACGACAAATAGTTAGGCTTCGAGTTTTCTTTCGACTTCAATAGTCAATCAACATAACAGTCTTGCTCTCCAGCCACAACAACTTCGAATTCTTCATCGGTCCTTTTCTTTTTTCATAGGTAAAAAGTTATGGCCTTTTTATTTTTGAAGAAAATGAGAAACTTGATCCAACTTCTCTTATAGTGTTTGTTAACAATTTCAATATTTGTTGCTTTAATTTGAAATGCGATCTGAATAAAGTCCTAATTTCTGGTATTTTTTCTCTTCTCTTTTCGAAGTGAATTATGATTTTTTGTTGTTTGTTGCATTTTTTTAAAGTTTGATTTTTGTTGTTTGTGTTTATACAAACAAAACAATGATTTTGGTGTTTTACGCCCGTTTCTGGGTTGATTTGTTCTTGTTCTTGGTAAAAATGGTGATATTGTTGTTGTTTTGTTGAACAAAATCATTCTACTATTTTTATCTCCAACAAATTATCCATCTGGTACAACATACTAACCATTTGATGCAACAAAGGAACCATTAGATTAAAATTCTAATGCAACAGATTAAATATTTGATGCAACAGATTAATCATCTGATGGAACAGATTAATCATCTGATGCAACAGATTAATCATCTGATGCAATAGAGGAACCATCGAATAAAAAAATTTAATGCAACAGATTTAGCATATGATGCAATAGTTTAACCATCTAATGCAATAGTTTAACCATCTGATACAACAGATTAATCATATATTGCAACTGATTAACCATCTAATACAATAGATTTACTATCGGATGCAACAGAGGAACCATCAAATTAAAAATCTAATGCAGCAAATTAACCATCTGGTGCAACGGAAGAACCATCGCATTAAAGATTTGATGCAACAGATAAACCTCGTATTGGATAAAATCCTATCAACTCTTCCAACAGGACATGTGGAAGAATTGATTTTACCAACTGATCATTCATCTATCTCACGATAGACGACCTTTCTGTTGGAAAAAATCTAAATAATATTAAGCGTTGATAACTGTTCTAACAGATCACTCATATGTTGCAATAGATATGTGATCTGTTACACAGACATTCATTTTTCTCAACAGATGAGTAGTATGTTTTGTATTGTCGCATAAGATTACTCAGTCGTCGCTACAGGTTAGTTAATTGTTCTAATAAATCACTCATATATTGCAATAGATATGCGATCTATTACATAGACCATTCATCTTTATCAACAGATGAGTGATATATTTTGTATTATCACAGTAGATTAATCATCCATTTCTATACGTTTTTAACTGTTCCAACAGATTACTCATATGTTATAACAGATGTGTGATTTGTTGCATAGACCATTCATCTTTCTCAATAGATGAGTGATATATTTTGTATTGTTGTAACAGATTACTCATCCATTGCAACAGGTTATTTAACTATTCTAACAAATCTCTCATATATTGCAACACATGTGTGATCTATCGTACAAACCATTTATCTGTCTTAAAATATGAGTGATATGTTTTGTATTATTGCAATAAATTACTCATCCATTGCAAAAAGTTAGTTATTTGGTGCAACAGATAACCTACCTGGTGCAACAGATGTGTGATTTGTTGAAACTGTTATTTTACTATTTTGCATGTTAGATTTACTGTTATCCAATTTTAACGATGAATTAATCAACTATAATATATTTTTTATGTTTCTGTTAATTTTAGATAATATGTCTCCCAAAAGAACAGAAACCGAATCAAGTCCAAGTAAAGGAACAAGTGAAGCAGCTAGGCTACATCCACCACTCTATGAACTTGCTTTACAAACGTTATCTCAATCAGGAGCAGAATATGATGAACACGGGGAGGAGAAATGTTTCAAAAAAGATGATCCAAATGCTAATAGCCCTTTCACTGAATATTGGTCAAAACCTATGATGGTGCCACGAATTTAACGGGTGATTTCATGGTTAAGTCATCCATGGGAAAAAATTTTGATGCCTTCAGAAAAATACTTTGAGAATAAAAATTAGATGTTTATTTTAGGGACAGCTGCTTTAGAAAATATCTTGATTTGCCGAAGGACAACAATTCTCGTTTCTAAATGAAAATGGTATATGAACTTCTCAAGCGAAGGTTTATGTATGAAAAAAAAGATAAGATGGATGAGGTATGAATAAATTATTGTGGAATGCCTGTTTGTTTTGGTTGGAAGGAGTTTGCCATAGTTACTGGACTAAAATGTTACCCTTCTTCTCCTTCTCATGTTATACCTATTCTAACCCCAAAAAAGCACTCTGCATACCCAAAAGAGGCAAAGGCAAGTCGTGTGATCGTGATGACCTGGTGTCCATTATTGGTCCAAGCTTTAAAATTAAAAATTTGATAGAAGCGTTTAAAGGTAAAAGAATTTCAAAGGAGCACAAACAGTTATTGTGCTTGGTTTGATTTGTACATAATATTCTTTAGGCGAGAGACATTAACAACAGCATAAGCGTTGGTTTAATAAAACTCTCCGAGGATCTTGAGGCATTTAATAGCTATCCTTGGGGTTATGAAAGCTTCAAAATGACTTTCAAATATTTGTTGACTCTGTTAGCGCCAAAGACAGTCAACTTATATGGATTTTCATGGGCTTTCAAGGTAAATATTTCTTTCTTTTATTATGATATCATTCATTTTTTTTACTCAATAATGATTTTGATTTATTAGTGTTATTTTATAGGCTTGGGCGTTTGAAGTCATTCCCTATTTGAGACAACAAGTGAACTACCAGGAAGAAGATTTTTATCTAAGAATCTTGAGATGGTTGTTGGCCAAAACTGATAAAAACACAAAATTTCTTAATCTCTTCAACCTCCCGAAAGATGCAGTAAGTATAATTATAATTAAGTTTTTATTTTAATCAATGATTTTTTTGAATGATCTAGTCATCATTCTAATATATGTAATGATTTATGTTAGATTGTGCATCCATTGCTAGTTTCGGCCAATCGAGAGTTGAATATGCTATTTTATCTTACTTTACGGTCTGTGCAAACTCTATCAAACCCTAAGGTCATTGACAGAATAAAAATAGAATTGTTGGGAGCAACAACCATTACCAGAAAAATAATTTTAGAGGGTAGGCTTGTTGTTGTTAACGGTCTTTGTGGCGATAGAGCTGTTGGTGGTGGTAGTGGTGCTGCTGTTGTACTAATAATGCTACTCTTACAGTATTTAAAATAAACTATTATGAGTATGCTCATACTGGTTATACATATTTGCCTCTCCCAATGAATGTTCTGCATGCAAATGTCAAGAATGCAACGCAAAACAAGATGTAGTGATTAATGTTATTAATGCATTAACTGCTTCTGTAAAGGAATTGACATCTAAGAGGGATGCCATTCCATCAAAGAGGATTTTATATCCATCCACTCCATTAGAGATTAAGGCTAAGAGGAGAAGAAGAGTAATTTCCAAGACATTATCAAGAATCCAAAATAGTAAAATTGTAACTCCTTTATCCGTGTGTTGGATTGAGCAATGTACAATGGCCAAAGGAGAGCAACACGAGCTGAAGAAGGTGAGTATATATGTCTATTCCAACTAACAAATAAATACATATCTGTTTTAACAGATGATGCATCTATTGAAAATTATCAGACAGATATATACATTTGTTGTAATAGCTGGCTAACTTGTTGAATCAGATAAAGTATCTATTGGAACATATGTCTCGCCTATTTTAGCAAATCAAATAGCTCTTTGTACCACTTTTATTTGTACCAACAGATGACCTATCTGATGCAAAAGATGATTCATATGTTGCAACAGATGGTTCATCCATTGGAAATTATCATACAGGTCTTTCTCATATAGAAATTTATCCCAACAGTTGATTAATCTGTTGCAACAAAAATATAATTTGTTTGGGATAATTTAAAATAGGAGAAAGACCTGTTTGATTTGATAGAATAGATGAGTTATCATTTTCCATTTTGTTGTATCTCCTTGATTAGCATTGACCAATTCTGGCTTTCCAGGTGGATATAGAAGCTACTGCCGAACAACATTGACAATATGTTACTCCTATTATGGAAATATGGAAAACAGAAAGCGCAGAAACCGTATGGACGCAACAATAAGGATCCAAGACGACCAATTCCAAATTTCAAAGCACCAGATGAAGAACAAGTTGTCCATATTGAGTAGATTTTTATAGCTTGAGTCTGTCAAAGTAATAAGCTCACCCTTCCTTAGGAATTCTTGGCATCAATACTTAAATTATTAATGTATTTGTTGAGATCTACACCCATAAAAATATTTTTACATTTCATTTATTTGTTCATTTATTTCAGCTAATTTCTAAAGGATTTGATTTATTTTATTTTATCGATGAATTTTATTTTTTCTTTACATTTGAATTTATTAATTAATATGGAATACTAGATTCAAATATTGCAACATATAATGTATCTGCTGCAATAGATGACACATCTGTTGAAAAATATCAAACAGATTTAGACATATGTTGCAACAGGTAGGTAATCTATTGAAAATTATCAAACAAGTCATCCCACTGTTGCAACAAATAGACTTAGATAGAAATATCGACATAATGCAACAGATGACCAACCTATTGCAATAGATAAACTATATATTAGAACAAGTAGAATATCTGTTATAACAGATGGACAATCTGTTGCATTATAAAAATTTAACTTTCATTAGACATAAAAAATTGCCACTACACGTAAAAAAGTAAAAGTGACTTGAAATAAAAAAAACGAAACCCATCAACAGTGTTCAATTTAAAAACCTAAAATAAAATAGGCATCAAGTAGACAGTGTTCATTTTAAACACGTAAAATAAAATAAGCATCAAATGTGTCAGTTTGTTACTTTTTTCCATATTGGTTGCTCGCGTATAATTCACATAGCCAAGGCTCGTTGAATCTCCATTTTTGCTAATTTGGCCATCAACGGTTATTTTTCTCCCATTGTCTTATATATTCATCTTCTTCCTAAAATTTAACCCTAAATTCCCAAATCTTTTTTCCTTCTTCATCTTTTTTTATCTATCCAAATTCATCTCGCTTATTTGTATTTTTTTCTGTATATTTTTTTCATTTTTTCTAACTAAGATTGACAATGTCGAGATCATCTTCCACTATTTTTGTAACAAAGATTTTCCATATTGTAAGTGTGGTCATGAAGCTCTATTTAAGACTTCTTGGACTCAACAAAATCCAGATCATAGGTTTTTTACTTGTAAGATTTCAAAGGTAATATTTTTTATTTAATTAGTTGATTACTTATTGACTTGTAATTATTTTATAATTGTAGTCTTATTTTTGTAGAAGCTGGGTGGATGTGATTACTTTGATTGGTATGAAGAATGAACCCTTTAAAATCAAATCGTGTAATATGAGATTCGTTGAAGAAAGTCAAGGCTTTTGAAGAGAAACAAAATCGAGCAAGAAGATACTACATTGTTGGCGTTATTGCTTCAGCTTTGGTGGTGTTAGGTACATGGATATTCAAGCCTAATTGCTAAAATTTTAATGGTGGTGTATTTTTATTTGCTACTCGTTTGGTGTCATTGAGCACATGGATATTCAAGCATAATTGTTGAAAAATATCAAATAAATTTAGACATATATTGCAACATGTAGGTCATCTATTGGAAATTATCAAACAGATCTTCCCACTGTTGCAACAGATAAGACTATATCAGCATAACGCAATAGAGGATCAACCTATTACAACAGATAAACTATCTGTCAGAACAGATAGAGTATATTTTATAACAGATGGACAATCTGTTGCATTGTGAAAAATCCAATTATCATCAGACAAAAAAATTGCCCCTACATGTATGTATGTAATGTAATGTAAAGTATGTAAAGTGAAGTGACTTGAAATAAAAAAATTATTATTTCACAGGCTCTTCTTTATACACAGGCTCCAAGCATCCAGTTAGTACCCCATAAGCCCAGGCCTCTTGCATGTTTGCCACAGTGTTGTCGCACAGAAAGATCATTGGCTCGGCCATTTTTGTGTCGATCAATAAACATTAGATGTGTGCAAGAGCGTGCGACTCGCACGTGACAACAGTTTCATTTTTTGGAAGGTCCATGTCCTTGTTTCAACCTTCCAAATCCCATGGCTGCTTCATCAACACTTTCATTGGAAAACGATCCATCAGTTTACTCTGTCTTAACAAGATGAGGAACAACTCCAACAATGGCTGCATCTAGGTAAAAAAATTGACCTCATCCAAGGCAGGTAAGTTGAAATCATAAGCATTGATCTTTCCCTTAATGTACGCCATCCACGTTCATGATTCCAAGAATCCTCTTTGCCTTGGTCCAGCTCTTGCCATGTGGATTTGGCCTGTCTCCTCTAACATATTTTCTTATTTATTCATCCTATTGGAACCCAGAATGTAATAAATAAAATCCCTCGCTACCGAGAGTTGATGCTAGTTTATTAAGATAATTGTACCTATCCTTGAGATTCTTGTAGAAGTCGAGGTCCATTATCATATCGACAATATCATAAGATTTTGGGTAGTCTAATTGCCTACCCCTTATGAGGCAGAGAATTTATTCAACATAATGTGATATAAGAAGTGAATTTTTAAATAGGTTAGTAATTGTAAAGAAGGAAAACATAGTGAAAGATACAACAGATGGTCCATCTATTCAGAGAGTTCTCTTAATTTGTTCACAGATTACCCATCTAATGCAACTTATGCAAGAAATAGGTAATATGTTGCAATAGAACCACCATAAGTTACACTAGAATACACATATGTTAAAACAGATGACAAGTAGATTAGAAGGCTAGGTTTGAAAAAGTAAACTTACCCTGTCCACGTACTGCGTACGCATATCTGTCATACTTCTGACAGCTAAAAAAGGTATGGATGGGGTAATCTTTTGAGTATTGCTTGGACCATCATAGATCCCTCTTCTCTTTGGCTCCAAGTTCCACGTATATGTCCACCTTCTTGAATGGCCCCTGAACTTTAATAACATTTGGAAAGGGAGGAGTTACAAGTTTTTTGGATTTCCGATTAGAGAGTACTTATCTAATTGCTCTTTTCTTTCTCCTAATTGCCGTTGTAGGAGTGTATGGCTCCCTCGCCTTCTTGGATGGTATGACACCCCTCTTTGATTTCAATTCCTCAACAGCTTTATCGATAATCTCTACTTTTTCAAAGATTTTATCTTGGATGTCCTTGCACTCCTTGCATTTGCAATGAGAACATGAGGGTAAAGAGGGACCGATGAAGGGTAAGAGGGACCTGTATAATAAGGAGAGGGACCTATGAGAGATGTGTTTTCAAATATATTTATTTTTTCTCGAGCATCAACATGATTGACATCATGACTGGGAGTAGCATCAACATGCATGCCACTAATATCAACTTCACCAGCAACACCCCTAGAAGAAGCACACGGATTTGTTGTAGTAGTTTGGTCATGAAAAGCCTCAACACTAGGCTGACCTTGCCTAACCGCTCTTATTATAGCTGTTGCTCCAGCCAGTTCCTTCTTTATTAACTTCTCTATTGGGTCTGCTATAGTATCAACATGAACTAGAGTAATAAAAGAAGTCACCCCCAACTCCTGCTCAGTTGGCACGATCCATGAATGCACAACCTATAAAAATAAGACAGATACATTTAAATTATATAATATAATAATTTTCACAGTTGGGTTACATGTTAATACAGATAACTTATGCAATAGATGATCTGTATGTCCCAATAGATTAGCAATATATTCTATCAGATTACCCATCTATTACATAATTTACAGTAGATGGTTAATCAGTTAAGAGTTGGATTCAGAGAACCAATGCAATATATGGGTAATTTAATGCAAAATATCAATTATCTATCACAACATATTACCCATCTGTTGCACCAATTGGCACAGGATGGGTAATCTATCGCAATAGATGTCCCATCTGGTGCATCAGATATAACATCTATTACACTAGATATATCATCTATTCAATATATTTTATTGAGTCAAATTATTTTACTTGAAAGAAGACGTACTGCATCATTCGGAGGGTTAAAGAGATCAGCCTTCTTAATTCTTGTATTGTTCTTTGCAGCCAACCACCTAAACATCCTTAGATGAGAAACCTCATCCGAGTAATCCATTACCTGCTTTCGGGGGGGAGGAATGACTTCAAATGCCCAAGCCTAAAAAATGTAAACAGGAAGCAAGCAAAAAAGTCATAATAACTATATTCAATATAAATTAATGGATGAGTAAAAATAGTGATTAATTTTACCATGAAAGCACAAGGAAAGCCGTATAATATGATCGTCCCTAAGGATAGCTTTGTTAGTAAATATTTGACAGTCAATTAGAAGCAGTCATATCCCTAGGGATAATTATTGAATTTATCAAAATCCTCAGCACGCTCCAACAAATTATCTTCTAAGACCTTATTGGCGTTTCTTGCCAATACAACGGAATGGGCAAACCAAACTAGGAACAATTGCTCTCTGCACTTCTTTGGTATGGTTTTATCCTTGAGATCTGTCATTAAATTTGATTCTTTGTAGCCACGTCCTGCAATGTCCAACAACCATCTACTTTTTCCTTGCATTTGTTGGTTTTACTGGGTAGTCGCTGGGATAATGCCTTCCCTCTATTTTCTTGTAGTGGTTTGGCTGTCCTGCTTGCCTTGGACCTTTTTTGGGGTGTTCCGTTCACGTTAGGTTCTTCTAGGCAATTGCATCTCGAGCCCGTCACTATGACAAACTCTTACAATCCAAAACAAACCGGCATGACACAGTAGTTGATCCAAATTTTATTCATCTTTTTCCCCCTCCTCTGAATCTTTATCATCCCCCATGTACTTGATCCTGCGCTTAAGAAAACCATATACCATCATTATTTGTAAATGGTCAGGGGGGGTCATCAGGCAGCTCAAGAAAGCATCTAAAGCAGCTCCTCTTAAAAAATCTATCTATGTTTTCATTCTTCATAATATTCCTAAAATAATTAAAATATTTCTCCAACTGACATTTAAGTACAAGTTAACCAGTTTGTTTTGCAGGGTCATCTATTGGCATCACAACTTGAAACCTATCAATTCTAATAGTTTTGACAGGATCATGTTGGGATGTCGATATTAATTCATGCCCCATTAGTGATCCATTATCATCATGTTGATGATCATTCTCTTTATCACTCTCTAATTCCTCCTCTTTCTCACTTTTGTTTTATTTATCCCTATCTACAAACCCTTGTCTACCTCCCTCAATGTTGTTTTCATATCTCTCCTCAGCTTCACTTTTCCCTACTGAGATCATTCAGGAAGCTCCTCTGAATCCCTCTATACTATAGCCTTTGTTGTTGGGTGGTCAGAAGTTGATCCACTTTCACTTTCTTTTCTTTTGGGAGACATATTTTACCTACAAAAAACAAAAAAACAAAAATTACATTACAATTGATGTATGCATAAATTTTAAAAAATACATTACAAACCTCACCAATACCGATACACTAATAGCCACCACAAACACCATGAATACGACATACCCAACAGACATCATAAACACCACCAATACCGACACCACCAATATCCACCACAAACACCACCAACCAATGCCACCAACAACAACACAAACAGCCACCAACACCACCAATGCCAGCAACATCACCACCAACAGCCACCACCAACACCACAAACACCATCCAATAATACCACCACAGTCAACGAAATACTGCAACAAAAATAAGGGTTTTATTAGGTTCTTCCTCCAATTTTCCCATCAAGACTCAAAATTGTTAACCTATTTTCGAAGATAATACAACTAAAAGTCTTCTTTTTCACCATTACCTAAAAAACCTAATTTTTAGAAAAAAAAATATAGAACTCTTCTCGAACTCTGCTACCTACGAATACAGAGAAAAACAATAAATACAAGCAAGATCAAAGTAAAAAATAATACCTATGTGGTCAAAAATGGAAAGAAAATTGATCTGTTGTGAAGGGTTGAGCAATATGTTGAGTAGTCGTTGTCTGTATTATAGAGAGAGAAAGAAAAGAGTGAGAACTCGAGATTTAAAATGATGAAACTTTTTTATTATTGAGAGAGAAAAAAAAAGAGAGAAATCGATATTTAAAATGATGAAACTTTTTCCCACAAATAGATGATTTGCATGGGTTGATTCATATTTTGGAAAAGAATGACAAGTTTTGAAAATGTTAATTTGGTCCGAATTGATCTTAATTATTTTTAGAAAAATCAATATAGGTAGTAGAGTGTAATAATAAGTTAATGAGAGTCGTTTTATCTTGGAGTAATCGATCGATCAATGACTCGGGTCGAGAGAAATGCAACACTAATATCATGTAATACAAAAGACTCAATTGAAGTTGTAGTTGACCCTATGTACTCGTCCCTAGATCTAGCTAAATGAATTTAGGTATTAGCTTATAATAATAAGTTAATGAGAATCATTTTATCTCAGATTGATCAAAGACTCGATTCGGGAGGAATGCAACACCAATACCAACACCATGCAATTGCAAAAAACTTAATTGAAGTGATAGTTGACCCTATGTACTCGTCCCTAGATCTAGCTAAATGAATTTAGGTATTATCTTATAATAATAAGTTAATGAGAATCATTTCATCTCAGATTGATCGATTGATTGAAGACTGGATTCGGGAGGAATGTAACACCAATACCAACACCATGCAATTGCAAAAAACTTAATTGAAGTGATAGTTGACCCTATGTACTCGTTCCTAGATCTAGATAAATCAATTTAGGTATTAGCTAATAATAATAATTTAATGTGACTTATTTTATCTCAGAGTGATCAATCGATCGACAACTCAGGTCGGAAGAAATACAACACCAATACCATGCAATTGCAAAAGACTTAATTGAAGTTGTAGTTGACCCTATGTACTCGTCCCTAGAAATTGCTAAATCAATTTAGGTATTAGCTTATAATAATAATTTAATGAGAGTCATGTCATCTCGGAGTAATCAATCAATCAACGACTTGGGTTGGGAGGAACACAATACCAATACCAACACCATGCAATTCCAAAAGACTCAATTGATGTTGTAGTTGAACCTATGTACTCATCCTTAGATCTAGCTAAATTAATTTAGGTATTAGCTTATAATAATAAGTTCATGTGAATCATTTTATCTCAGAGTGATCTATCTATTGACGACTCCAGTCGGGAGGAACGCAACACCAACACCATGCAATTGTAAAGACTCAATTAAAGTTGTATTTGACCCTATGTACTCATCCCTAGATCTAGCTAAATAAATTTAGGTATTAGCTTATAATAATAAGTTAATGAGAATCATTTCATCTCAGAGTGATCGATCAATCGATGACTCAGGTTGGAAGAAACGCAACACCATGCAATTGTAAAAAACTCAATTGAAGTTGTAGTTGATCCTATGTACTAATCCCTAAGTCTAGCAAACCCTAGCTTATACTAAACACTAGTTTATACCATGCAATTGTACAAAAATAAATGTTCAACCTGTTGCAACAGGGGGGAATCTATTGGAATTTAACAAACAGATTACTGAATATGTTGTAATAGGTAGGTAATTTATTGGAATTTATCAAACAGATTATTGAATATGTTGTAACAGATGATTGAGCCATTGTAAATTTTCATACAAAAATTGTCATGTATTACAATAGATTACTCTTATGTTTTAAGACCTCTTTTTTAATTTGAAAGCAATTTCTCATCTGAGATAAAAAGGATAAAATAAGGAGGTAAAAAATATTACTTGGATAACTCAAAAATTTCCTTCTTGAGTAGTCTTATTATGTCTTTTCAACGTCACTGTCTCCTCGTGCCCCTCAAATATATTAATGAATATTTAAAACCCATCTCTAGAATTCTCTCTCCTTCAACCATAACTTAACTTAGCTCATCTCTCTCTTTTAAAATTCTTTTTCTTTCCTCTTTAGGATAATCACAACTATTTTTTTCTCTCTTTTCTCTCCTCTTTCGCATGAGGATCCTTTCAGATCTCAACCGATTAATATATTTTCTCAACTAAAATAGGTGTTATGTTCCGATTGCTTTTTTGACATTGCAAGTATGATTCAATAATGCTCTTTTCTTCTCGTCTTCTTCTTTGTATGTTATTTAAATTAGATATTTGCATCTATTGTTTGTTACTTTGTTGGTGGCACTATTGTTGGGGGTAGTGTTATTGATGGTGTTGGAACATATAGTGTTGTTTCTTTGTTGTTGATATTATTGATGATATTGTTGGTGGTGTTGCAATAGTTTTCTCAACTGTTGCAACTGATGAATCAGTTGTTGGAATATATGGAGTAACTAATAGGTGAAATTATACCAGTAGCAAGGCTAGTTTGATTAATTCCAACAAATGACACATCTGTTGCAATATGTCATCCATTGGTCGTCACAGATGTGTCACCTATTATAATAGATGACCCATCTGTTGAATAGAGGAGGATTCTATTACATCATATTGCTTATCTATCGCATCAGATTAGTCATCTATTGTAATAAATTCATCATCTGTCGCAACATATTCATCATTTATTGCAACAGGCAATGCATCTGTGGCAACTGATTGATGACTTGTTGTATCAAATTGATTATTTATTGCATCAAATTAATCATTTTTTACATTAGATTGTTGTCATGTGTTGTATTCATTCTATTTTATGTTACCTTTTTGTAATGTTCTTTTTGTTCTTCTGTTGTTTGACATCAAATGTTTTTCTATTGTTTGTAGATAAAAGAAACTAAAACTGGATCAACTTTTGCCCAACCAGCATTAAAGGCTAGAATAAAGATGGTTTAGAGGAATAAGCTGCTTACAGATAGAACCACTTCATATGTGAGAGGTATGTATTACTGATCAACCTATTAAGAAAACACACATCCAGTACACTAATTTTGTGAATGTTGATTCTTTACCTATTAGGCGTTAATCCTTCAAATGAGGTCCTGCATTTTATAGTTAAGTTTGTTAGGTTTAAAATGGTAAGGTGGTGACGATACCCTGTTACGATTTAATGAAGATATTGTTAATGTTTATATATCAAGTTTGGGGAAGGGTTCAAGTTATTGGCAATAGTTAAATATCCAATAGTGTTGGACCCATTTTAAGGGTTCAATGGATTTTTGAAAGGCCTCTGAAGCCTCACATTATTTCAAATAAGAATACAAAACCAATAGAAATTCCCCTGGTCCAAATTTATATGGATGGGTTGCACGAGGAGACTATTATAAAGTAGAAGGTGATTGGAAGAATACCTATGCGGTAAGGGGGTGGTGGAGAAGACTATATATCAACTTAGACCTTATTAAAGAAGAAACATAGGGTAGGAAAGAAAATGTAGAGAAACTAGCTGATGAAATTGACTTGAAAGATGAAAAAATTGAATGAGCTGCAAGTGTGAAAGTGTATCCAAAAATTAAAATGCATAAGTCGTTCTTGAAAAAGAAAAATAGTAAAGTGGATTGGAGCTGTGCACTTTGTTAGGGGACTGTAACTAGGTAGCGTGGCCTAAATGAAGACCAACAAAGATGCAGGATGAGAGCTCTAAGGAAGAAGCTTGGCGAACACAGAGAATTAGTAAGATTTTCAGTCAATAATGAAACCTGAACAAGCAACTCCTGAAGTAATAATAAGGGATCAAGCCAAGGTGGCAATTTCTCAAGCTAAACTTGCATCCCATGCCTCTTGTTTATGGCTCTAGTCTGGTCAAAGGCAGTGGAAACAACAAGGCATGGGATTTCTTCCCAACTTCAGACCTTTACTGCCATTGACCTGATCAGAACCATAAAGAGAAGGCATGGGATACAAGTTAGACTTCATAAATTGACGCCTTGACTTGATCCCTTGTTTTTACTTCTAGAGTTGTTGTTTCAGGTTTCATTCTTGACTAAAAATCTTACCAATACTCTGTGTTCATCAAGCTTCTTCCTTAGAGTTCTCATCCTGTATCTTTGTGAGTCTTCATTCAGTCTACGCTTGCTAGTTGCAGTCTCTAGCAAAGTGCACAACTCCGGTCCTCTTTACCATTTTTATTTTTCAAGAATAACTTACAGATTTTAATATTTGGATACACTTCCACATTTGAAGTTCATTCAATTTTTTTGTCTTTTAAGTCAATTTCATTGGCCAGATTGGCTAGAAGTTCCTTGTTTTATTTCCTGTGTTTCTTCTTTAATAAGGTCTGAGTTGATATATCATCTTATCCACCCCATTCCCATACAGGTATTCTTCTAATCACCTTTTTCTTTATAATAGTCTCCTTGTGCAACCCATCCATATAAATTTGGACCAGGGGAATTTCTATTGGATTTCTATTTTTGTTTGCAGCAGTGCGAGGCTTCGGAGGCCTTTTAAAAGTCCATTGAACCCTTCAGATCGATCCAATCACAATTCGATATTTACACTTCCACCAAAAACTTGAACCCTTCCCCAAACTTGACATATAAACATGAGCAAAACCGTCATTAAATTATAATAGGGTATCGACCCCACCGTCTTGGAACCCTTTGGCCCTATCAGTTTGCACCTATCAAACTAAACTATAAAATGCAAGATCTCATTTGAAGGATCAATGTCTAATCGGTAAAAAACCGCATTCACAAAACCATTTTACTTTATATGTGTCTGTCATGATAGCCTGGTCAGTAATACATAATTCCCATGCATAAAAGTGGATCCATTCATCTTCACGCACCTTATTCTTCCTACCACATTAATGTCTGACAATTTTTATTCTTCACTTCCCATCGTTAAGTAGTGTACAAGACCATGGAGGCTCAAAGGGTAACCATTTTCAATGTCATAGGACTACATGCCCGTCAAGAAAAACCAAGTGCTACAAGTCATGACTTTTCAACTTTTTTATTTTAAAATCTATTTATATAATAAAACAGTCACCAATTTGGATTAATTCCCAATCTATTGCAACTGATGAATCAACTGTTAGAAGAAATCAAAATATCTTCTCTAATAGATGGTCCATCTATCGCAATAGATAATCCATATGTTGCAACAAATGTATCATCTATTGCATATACAGACCATCTATTGCAACTGATGATAAATCAGTTGCGATAGTGGGTTATCTATTTGGACAGATGGACGATCTGTTGCAACAGCTCAATAATAAAGATTGTTATTACGTATCAAGTCTGAAACCATTTTGAAAAGGTGAGAGGTTTGAATATAAAAAAAAGTCACATCTTTCCACAGAAAACAAAAAGGCAGCAGTTTGAATGTAATTTATACAATGAATCTGAACAGTTGTGCCTTTTTTCCTAAATGATCTATTGCAATAGCTCAATAATAACGACTGTTATTAATTCTTAAACCATTTTGAAAAGATGAGAAGTTTGGATGTAAAAGAAAAAGTTGCATCTTTTCACAAAAAACAGAAAGCCAGTAGTTTAAATGTAATTAATACAATGGACTTGAATAGTCATGCTTTTTGCCTTACGCATTCAGATTTAATCCTCTATAAATAGGTCCCTCCACTTTTATTTATTTCTTTTATTTTTTCTTTTCAGATTACACCTTCAACCACTTCTCTTCAAAGAGCATATTTCTTTCTCGTTGAGTTAAATTTTTTTTTTTTTGTAAATTTACCACTTTGTAGTATACATTGTATTACATTCAGACTCTTTTCTTTACTTTTGTGTTTACTTTTTTTGTCAATTCATGCGTGTTCTAGATATGGCTCATACAAATTAGGACGTTGCAATTTTACAAGACACTGTCTAAAAACTTAAGTCGCAGGTTCACAACCTGCGGTGGGAGTTATCCGCCATGAGAGCCCAGATGATCATGGAGATTTGCAAGCTTAGGAGGGCCTTGCTTCTGCCGATTTAAGATTGGTCGGCTGACAATAATAATGCTACTACTGATAATAATAATAATTAGAATGTATTTGTTTTAATTCTATATCGGATCTATACCTAATGTATTTTGTTTTTGTTTAATGAAAAATTTATTGTTGGTCGACTTTGGCTTTTTAATTCTTATTTAATTTTCATTTTGTCTATTCTTTCTTCTAAACATGTTAACATGTCGACTGTTGGAGCCGTAAGGAGCAATTTTAAATCAAGTAGCAATAAGAATTTTGGTATTTGAGTTCATTCAACAGATGGACCATCTGTTGGAACAGATCAGTTGGATTTTTGTCAGTAGATTATCCATCTGTTGGAGGAAAACATTCTAGATTGATGGAATTGTGTTGTGTTCTTCCAGCTAATGTCCATCTGTTGCCACAGGTGAGTAATCTATTGAAAATAATTGTGGTCTGTTGTATTATTTAGTGCATGTTTTGCCTCTTTTTATTGATGTACAAGTTATTAAAAAGATATTTTATATATAATAAATGATAACATTACGTTCACAACAATGATTTAAATATATAAAAGTCTACAACAAACAACAACACAAGTTCTTACAATTACAACAATCATGGTGGATTACAATCTGGGCATGTAGTTCTTTTGTGGCCAGCACGCTTACATACGAAGCACTTGTTTCTTCTTGATAAAAATGATTCTCCGACTTCACGCCTCCTTTTATATGGCTTTCTTCCCAGTTTGATAGTGCTTGGGTCAATATATGGAGGAGGTATTGATCTTCCCAAAATCTCTACAGGAACAACCTAAGATTCTTCAGAAGGCACCGAAGTAATATACCAACTATATGCCATTTTATATTTTTCCATCGAATAATATGGAGAGGAGCGCTCGTAAATTTTAGGTCCATATTTTGCACCGTATTGAGCTCGAAGCTCTGCCATAGCATTTGGACAGGGTATTTTGTTCAAGTTAAAAACTCTGCACATACAAGATATTGTTTGAAGATCGACCGTCGCAACATCATCATGACCGGTGATACTGAATTTGTAATCTGCTATTTGATGAGATAATAACCTATTCTGTAAACTGATGTTCGTTGATATTATTTTTTTGATTTCTAGAATAAATGGGGTTCTTCTTGGGACTTCGAACTTCACATGCCTTTCGTTAAAAAATTGGCCATACTTCTTGATTATTATTTCAAATAGATCCTTGACGAAATATTCTTTTTCATCGCCAAACAATGAATTCACTGATTCAGCTATGTTTTATGTCATAATATTGTACCTATACAAAAGAATCACTTAGTATGACATCATACTAAACTTATAACTCAAACAAGACATTAAATTCATAAGAATGTACCTATCTGCCAGACAAAATGCTTGGCTCCATCTCTCAAAACCGATACGTACATGATGTTCTGCTACCTTGGGATGCACATCCACTATTTGATTGAAATGGTCTAAAAATTCCTCTCTACTATATGCTTTAATTGCTCTATAAAAAAGGGTCATGGCCCTTTTATTATGATAGTTGGTCTGAATGTTCTCTCCAAGATGCCTGATGCAACAATCAAAGTAAACTGAAATGAAGAAAATTGAACCCATATTTGGAATACTTGGATCCCTATCCCAAAAAAACACAATACTTCGGTATCTTCGATGCAGCTTCGCAGTTGTTCAAAGAAAATCCATAAGAGGAATCATATTCCTTGTTCACTACACAAAAAGTGACAGGGAAGATGTGATTCTCCGTATCCTATGCCACCACCACTAGCAGAACTCCATTATACCTGCTTTTCAAGAAGATACCATCGACGGCTATGGCTTTTGTCAAATATCAAAAACCTTGAATCCAAGCACCATAGAATACAAAAAAGTACTTGAACCTTCCATTTTCATCAACTTACAATGTTGTCTTACTTTCGGGATTTGTGGACTCAATCATGTAACGATAGGCATCCAGGACTACATGACCATGCTCATGTGTCCCCCTAATCAAGTCCTTGGCAATCCTTATAGCTGTATATATCTTCTAACAACTAAAAAGGACACCCAATTCTGTAAGGAGTTGATTAGTCATAACCCTTGCAGAAGGGCCTTTGCAATCAGGGAAACTATTCTTGAAATATTTATAAAGGACCTTTGTTGTGGCGTGAGGATTTTGGCCCGAGATGTGATTCAAAACACATGTGTGATACTTTTCATGTTCATGAATAATGAATTTATCAGAACTTATGTACTTCACTGCTCAACCACCACTTACAGTTTGAATTAGCACATTTGTAGCAAAAGACACTGCTCAAATTAATTACCATCTTTATTCTGAAATCTTTTTTCAAGCAAGAAATAAAGAAAGACGTAGATAGTCCTTTCTTGTCCTTGAATGACATTCCATTGAAAAAGATAGTCCTATTGTCTTGAAGAATGCCAGACTGTGTCGATTGCAAAAAAATGTCCATCATATTGCTCGCATTAATGGGCGTAGGTGGTTGATCATTATCTGGAATATTCATGTCTAGATCATCCAACCTATTATCAAAGATGTCTTGTTGTTGTTCCTCTTCTATGTTATGATTCTCATTCTCTCTCATCTTTTCAACCACGTACACCCTTAACACTAGCCTGTATGAATCACTAACATAAGCACACAACTGAACCTGATAGGTTATCTTGAAAGGTAGTACCCTTTGATTTTCAAAGGAGCTGTGCATGTAGTTGATGACGAGTTCTTCTGGTTGATAATTCAGTCCACAATAGCTGATGATTAAGTTAAAAAATTATCATATGAAATATCACTTTGGACTATTATAGCTATCATCTCTAGTATTTCACCCTCCTTCCAACGTCATACATATCGATTTCTCTTCTCGATCCATTGACCATGACAATCCACCTCTATTGTTATTGATCCCTCCATTAGTGGTTCCTAAATAAAGTCATTTGTTAAAAGAAGTTAATAGTGATTTCATAGTGCCATACATAAATCCCAATAAATGTGCAATCTGTTGGAAAAGGTAAGTGATCAATCGCAACAGATTACTTACCTGTTGGGATTCATGTTATGCTCCTGAAGCTGATTTCAACAGATGAGTCATCTATTGTAACAGGTGAATTATATATTGCAACAGACTATATACTGTTGCAATAGATGAAGCACCTATTGGGATAGATGTTACAGTACTAAGGCACCTTTAAAGTTGATTATAACAGATGAGTGATATGTTGCAACAGGTAATTAACCTATTGCGATAGATGACTTACCTGATACAACAAATGACGTGTTTATTAGAATCGAGGTAAGGTTTTATTGCAACAAGTTACTAATATGTTGCAACAGATATTTACCATCTGTTGGAATCGAGTTCAGGTTCTATTGTAATAGGTTACTAATATGTTGCAACAGATATTTACCCTGTTGCAACAGATGATACGTCTATTGAAATCGAGTTCAGGTTCTGTTTTACCAGGTTACTAATCTGTTGCAATAGATATCTATCATGTTGCACTAGATAACTAATCTGTTACAACAGATGGGTCATATGTTACAAAAAATGACTCATCTGTTCGATTCAGATTAAGGCACTATAGAACTATAAACATGAATCCAACATATGAGTCTTTCATTAAAATAGATGTTTTATCTATCGCAACAGATGATTGATATATTTAAACAGATGGCTCTTATGTTGCATTCATATTTGCGTGCTATCTATTGTTGAATAAACAGCACAATAGCAGTTACCCAAATGACAAATTCAACTAAAAATCATAATTTCACTTACCAAAGTCTCCTATGAAGTAATTCCAAAGTGGAAAGTGACGTACGAAATAAAATTTGACCTAAGAAATTGGTCAAATAGCAACAGAAGCGGTAACAACAATAACAATGGTCAATAAGAAGAAGATGAAGACGATAATGAAGTAGAATATGATGATAATGAAGCAGAAGATGATGAATAAAGTAGCAGCAATAATGAACAATAAAAATTGCTAAGAGAGAGAAAACAACAATGGATGAGAAGAGAGAGAAACACGTCTTTTTTTCTTCCATTTTTCGTTATATTAGGTAAATATTTGGATCAAAGTGTAAATTTAAAAACTTGTGGGCTATTCTCAAACTTACCTAACTTTCTTAATCCATAATGAAGTAATTGTCACCCTTACTCAATTATTAAGACTTGTGTCATCTACAACTAATTTTCAAACTCTTTTGTCACTTTTAGCTCAAAGCCCCTAGAAACTGTGTAGTTGTTGTATAAAATACATATCTGAATAATAATTGTAGCCAAAAATCGTATAGAATGTTTATAAAAATTGAATAATTATTTTATAGAATGTATAAAACAATCGTATAAGTATTATATAGAATATATTTTTCTTATATATGATCTGTATAGAATTTGTATCATTGTTGTATAGAATATGTATATGTATATTATGTATATAAACTACATAAATGTTTTATAGAATTTATATCTAAAATAATTATTGTAGCTAAATATTGTATAGGATATGTATAGAAACTATAAAATTATTAAATTACGATATTATAAATTTGTATTTTAAGAAACTATAAAATTTTATTTGGTTACAATATTATAAATTTGTATTTGATTATTTTATTGATAGAATTAAAAAATAAATAAAAATATTAATTTTTAAGAAAAAAAAAATAAGCACAACCAAAAAAGGGGGGAAAGAAGAAAACACAACAAATAATAAAAAAAATAGTGGAATAACAACAAAAAACAACTAAAATAGAAGGGAAATTGAGAAATGGTTAGTGATCCAAAATAATAGAGAGCAAATTATTTTTAAAATTAATAGGGAGCTGTTATAAACTAATAAAGAATAAATAAGAAGAGTAGAGAGAATAGAGAGAGTAATTCTTATTTCTCTTGATGAATGAATTACAATGAAGCAAAACCCCTTTATTTATAGGGGAAAACTAACCTTGGGGTTTGTAACTTTTCCATAAATAGACATACACAATATATGGTAAAGTAGGTATTCAATATATATGATAAAGTACACATTCACTATATATGGTATATTTATAACACTCCCCCTTGAATGTCTAATTGATAGATAATGTGCCTCGTTAAAACCTTACTAGAAAAAACCCAGTGAAAAAAATAATCTAGTGAAGGAAAAAGAGTACACATCTCTAACAATACGCTAACTCCTCCTAATGATTTAAAAATCTTACAAGGAAAACCCAGTGGGAAAAAACCTTATAAGGAAAAAAGAGTACAACGCGTATTAACTCCCTCTAATGAGAACATCCTTGAACCTTTGCATCCTGATCTTGTGCACTATCTTCTTGAAAGTTGCAATTTAAGGAGACTTGATGAATAAATCAATCACATTATCACTTGAACGAATCTATTGCATGTTAATACCACCATTCTTTTGGAGCTCATGTATGTATAAGAGCTTTGATGAAGTGTACTTCGTTCTATCTCCTTTTATGAATACTCCCTTAAGTTGTGTTATGCATGTTACATTATCTTTGTATAAAATTGTGGGTACATTGTTATATTTCACACCATATTTTTCTCGAATGAGATGTATCATTGATCTCAACCATACTCATTCTCGGCTAGCTTCATGAATAACTATTATCTCAGCATGATTCGATAAAGTGGCTAGATAGACTGTTTTGTATATCTCCAAGCTATGAAAGTATCCCCACATATTAACTCAAAGCTTATTTGAGATCGAGATTTATACGGGTCAGATAAGTACCCAACATCAGCATAACCAACAAGATCGGGACTACAATCTTTCGAATAAAATAAGCCCATATGTTTGATCTCATTTCAATGTCTCCTAGTATGAGTAGAACTATACCTTGCTAACAAATTGACCAAAAAAGGCTATGTCATGCCTTGTAGTATTTGTAAGATACATTATTGCCCCAATTGCACTAATATATGGTACTTCATAATAAAGGAGTTCCTTATTTTTTTTCTTGAGGTCGGAATGAATCCTTATTCAATTATGCATGTTTCTCATTTAAGAAAATATTCTATTGCTTTTGAAAACTCTCCAAGAGTTTTAATAATTTTCAAGCTATAAGCTTATACAATATAAGGATTCTAAATAAGTTTCTCAAAAAAATTTATATGCTTCAAATATTTTGAACCCTTAGAAAGTTTTCATTTAAATTTTCTCAAGTGACAATATTCAATATTTCATATGTGAAATCTTTAAGTGTCTGGAGTGCAAATCAAATAAGTTTTACACTTACCAAGATGCATCCTTTCATGTCACTTGATATATACTTCTACATTAGCATGCTTAAATAAATGTAGAATTTAGATCCTTATAATCTTTTGCAATATTGCGTCATTATTGTATTAAAAATATCGTCAACAGTTTCTCATTTTATATCGCTTCGCAATGTGACATAACATTTTGAGATCTCATCACTTTATTATTTTCAGGTACCTGAACCTTTCATAAGGTTTCATGAAGTGTTATGTCATAGGCTCTTCAAGAGCATATTGCCTTTTTATTATGATTATTTTCTCCTTATCCTTTTCAAGGATTTCTTCATTGGGAACCGATTAGTCTACCACACTTCATGCATGCGTAGACTTTGTCCTTTAAGAATGTAAAATAGGAGCACTTGTAGCTTAAATATGATACTATATTCGAGTCAACATATGCTTCCAGCATTTGACTTGAATTATCTTTTATGAGGATCTGATGATAATTTCTAACACATTTTATAGCTACTTATAATCTCCCCCTTATGTTAAGAAAACTAACATTTATCCTCCATCTTCATTGAGGAATCCATCTTTTGTATCATGGTATATTATTAATTGTATACCACACATCAAAATTATTAGATGGAATAGTTGGTTCCTGACCTTAAACCATTTGAGAGAGAAGAAATAATCATAATTTATTGGTCTAATGCATACAAGTGTTATTGTATGCAACATATCATATTTCAGATCAACACATAAAATTTTGTTCTCATTAACAATGGTTTAGCTATTTATCGAAGGCATTTAATGTCAAACCATCATTATCAAGATTGTCTTGATTACACAATCTGAAAGTTATGCTCTTAACTCAATTTTATTGAGCAAGCAACTTTATGAATGTCAAACTGCAGGTTGACAATGAATGTACATGTGATCATCTTATATCGATGCATCTTAATAGATCACATGATTGGTGAACGGGCCCATATTCACCTTTTATACTTTTCAGAGTTTGAAGGATCAAATCCCAACATTAGTTGGTCCAACCAACTTATCATGAGAAAACACAACATTAAAAGTTACTGAAGAATTTTCTAATTCTTCAATATTCGTTCAATAATCAATATGCATATATTTGGAATGTCGCAATCGTTCATGTCAATTTATGAACTTTTATTCAAGCAAACTCCAAGTTTACCATGACATGTACCTTTTAATTTAGTAAATTTCAAATTTACTGTTACATAAATAAATTTCAGATTTACTACTTTAGAAGTAGATTTCAAAAAACTCTTTTCAATTATTCAGCCTCCTCAATTATTCAACCTATTTCGGAGGTGAGTTGTGATATCATCACAATCAAGTACATGTTTGCATTAATAAGCTTCTTATTTCCCGGGAATGGAATATAATCGTGCCCTACGTCTATCAAATTTTGATAGGTTATAACCTCTTTCATGATATTGCTACTTCAGGAGCAAATCGTGGCATAAATATGATAGAAAGAATTTCTCCATATTGCTACCACATTCACTTCAAGAATAGAGCAAATTGTCATTTTTCAGACTTATCATATATTGTTACCATATTCACTTCTTGGAATGGAGCATAGTCAATGGACAAGTTTCATGAATTTTCTTCAAAAACACATTATTTTGCCTTAGCCATCATAATATCATCAGTATGGTGCATTGAGATTCAAACTCAACGTCTTACCCATATAAAGGCGTTGTAGGCATAAATCAATGAAACTTGAACCTCACCATATTATCGTCCCTTTTGATAATATTGTTCCTGAGGAATAAATTTAAAACATAAATGGTTCCAAACCAATTATTTTTTCTCAAATCCAACAATAATTACATTATTAGTAGCATAAGGAATTACTAACCTTGAAATTACCTTTAGATTTATAATCTCACCTTGTTTGGCAGGGTCTCATGCTGATAATATGTTATAAACTAATAAAGAATAAAGAAGAAGAGTAGAGAGAATAGAGAGAGTAATTCTTATTTGTCTTGAGGAATGAATTACAATGAAGTAAAACCCCTTTATTTATAGGAAAAAACTAAACTTGAGGTTTGTAACTTTTCCATAAATAGACATACATAATATATGTTAAAGTAGGTATTCACTATATATGATAAAGTAGACATTCACTATGGTATATTTATAACAGGAGCAACTTTTTTTCCTTTTTAAAAAGGATAACAGTGGTCCAAAATAAAAAAGGTGTTAGCCGCCTAATTAGCCAATAAAATGGCTAGATTTTGGAATTTTGAAACAATGGTCATTCTCGTGTCATTTGTTTTGGCCGAGTGGCCATTTATCTCTTTTGCCCTTTACAAATACTCAGCTTGTTCTTCTTGAAGTTCAAATATTATTATTCTTCCTTCTTCATAGCTACTTCCAAAAGCAGTTCTTGAAATCACATCACTGGTCATTCTTTGAATACAAGGCCAAATGTCCAATTCATTTGATAAGGAATAATCTCCTCCCATTTGTTTAGCATGTCATCACAGCTCAAGTAAAAGGCTGGCAGCATAAGCTAATTGTAAATAAAAAATAAAATGTACTTCATTAATAATAAGGTAATAACAATTATTCGATGATTATAAATTTTATTATATACTTAGTTAAACCTCAACACTATGATGAGTTGCAACGAGAAACATATGAATTCATGCTGGTTATAGAGAGTTGCTAATGTTAAGTATTGAAGAATCTAAATTTTCTTCAAGTATTAATTAGAATTTCATACAACATTTGGAGTATAAAGCTCCTAAAGAAAAGTAGATTGAAGAAACTTACTTATATGCAAAAAAAAAAAAAAAAAAAAAAGGGGGGGGGGGGGATTAATACTTGGTTGCTGTTTGATTACAAGAATAAGAGGTAACAATTCCTCAATAAAATTATTCATTTTAGGGAGAATGGTAAAAACGGTCCCTTATTTTTGGATGTAGATTCAAAATAATCCCTATAGTGTGCTTTGAATAGTTTTGGGTCCTTTAAGTTTGACAAAAGCGAGCCCTTTTGGTCTATAACATTATATTTGGTATAAATCCCACAAGTGGGGAGATTAGAGTGTATGTAGATCTTATCTTATCTCAGAGATAGAGAGAACCTAGTCTAAAAAAAATAGTCCAAAACAGTCCTGACAAAGAAGCAGTGAAAGTACAAAAAATAAAAGATAGTAACAAAAACAACCGACAGAAACAGGACACTAACTACAACATATGATGGTCGAAGTAGAAGACAACAAATATTAACAAAATCAGAGGACCCGGAATAATAGGAGTAATACTCCAACTATTAGTACGGATGGTAAAGACAATACATTGGTGCCTACTAACCTTCCTCCCTTATTCCTGTTCTCCACAACATCTCTAAGATCACATCCTCAGTAAGCTGGAACTGCACCATGTCCTATCACCTCTTCCCAAAATTTTTTGCCTGCTTATACCTCACCTGAAATCATCTATATATAGCTGGACTCTTACATCTCGTGCACTAGGCACATGGGCATCTCCTCTTCACATGATCGAACTATCTCAGACTCACATCTTGTTCTCCACTGAAGTCACTCTCACCTCGTCCCCGATATTATCATATCAAATCCTATCTCTCCTAGTATGCTCATACTCTATCTCCATATCATCATTTCTGCAACTTTTAAGTTCTGAACGTGAGAGTTCTTGATTGGATAATGCTTAACCCATATAATACAGTTGGTCTAACTACCCACTCTATAAAACTTGCCTTCAAGTTTTGGTGGCACCTTCTTATCCGATATGACTCCAGATATGAGTCTCCATTTCATCCACGTTACACCAATGCAGTGAGTGACATTCTGGTCAATCTCCCTATGTTCTTGAATAGTAGACCCAAGATTTTTGAAACCTTCTCTCTTTTGGATGACCTGTGTATTAAGCCTTACTTCGATATCCACCTCACGTGTTATGTCGCCTACCTCGCACTCCAAGTATTCTTTCTTGATCCTGTTCAACATGAACTCTTTCGACTTTAGGGGCTATCTCCAAATCTCTAGCTTAGCATTAACTCTGTTGTGAGTTTCATCAATCAAAACTTTGTCATACATAAATAACATACACCGTGACACCTCACCTTGAATTTGTTGAGTCAATGAGCGCTTTTAGTATCCGTTAAATATTTAAATACAAATTATGATTGTTGGATTCAACAAGAACTATGGGAAAAAGATTAGACCATAAACATCAACAAAATCTTAAATCTTAAATCTTAGAAACTGCAGCACACACAAAAAAAGGCTACCTACTAACAAATAGACCAAACATAGCAGAGAATACACATAAAAAGAGTTGTACCAAACTCTAAAAATAGATCAAAAATAGCATAAACGATTAAAACTATACCTTCAAATGTGAATTTCCACGAGTTCCTTTTTCTGAAGTGTCAATTATATCTAACTGATAAAATTTATGAAATATTTGACGGAGATAAAAAGTAGTCACTTTGACAATACAGGATCAAATTGTTAAAAACATACTTTAGGAATCATTTTAGATCTTCCCCAAACATAAGTGACCATGTCGTCCTTTTCTCTGCAGCGTTTCATTAAACTATTGATTCATAAACGCAAAAAAACTGTAGTTATAATATTACTTTTAGACCACACTCTGTATGAGATAACAATTTCAAGAATTGCTAATCACCAAATAAAAGAAAAAACATGACAAAGATGCCATTATCAAAAGCTTTCCACCTAGCATCCTTGAAGAAAGACAATACAGAAAATGAAAATAAAAGTTCAATCAAGTTTATCTAATATAAAATGAAATATATTCATACCTCTCTATAACGTCACCTCGTTATACTGATGTTTCACTAGAGTAGCTTAATTTTCTTCGAACTAATTTTTTATGTTATATTTTACTTCTCTATAGCGGTATTCTACCTATAATAACAATGATATTTCGTATATCGGTACACTCTTTATGAAATTGCCTCTCTATAATAGCATATTCAAATATTATGTAAAGATATTTTGTAAGAAATATATTATGTATAAAATAAAATACCAAAATATTTATGGTAATCATCATTAATGTCATGTACACAATAAATTTTAAGTATAAATATCTAATTTAAAGGAAAAAATATTTTGAAATAATGCACATCAGTTATTTCATAACTTCACGAAGAAAATGATACTAATGTTTGTCTTTTTTAGATTCATGCTCTTTCTAATTTTGCATCTTTTGTTTGTAACAACTTAGATGGGATCTTACGTCAAATACCAATACACATATATAATAGCACCTCTCTAAAACAATCATGAAATTTTAGGACAAACACTGCCAGTATAGAGAGGTGTGACTGTAGTACTTTATATTGATGAATAGAAATGGCATAATTTATAAATGTGTCTTTTAACTTGAACTAGGTTGACATCTGTGCTTACAATGTTGAGTGTGCATAAGTAGGCATTTAAATTTATGTAAAATTGAATAAGTAAACACATTTGTTCTTTGTGACATCCTACATGATAATTAGCATCTTACGAGTATGTCATATAGGATGTGTGTATCTAATTGTTCAACTTTATACAAGTTTAACTATATATTTGTGCACATACAAAATTGCAAGGCATACTAGCTAAAGCTAAATTAAGGACACATTTATATATTATTCCAATAAAAATATGATCACATTATAATTTCAGTATAACTTGCTTACAAATCAAATGGCTTATAAAATACAACAACAACAACAACAAATCTAGTGTATTCCCACAGAGTGGGTCTGAAGAGGGTAAAATGTATGTAGTCCATACCACTACCTCCGAAGAAGTCGAGAGGTTGTTTTTGATAGACCCCCGACTCAGGACAAAAGATAGTAAAAAAAGTCATAGTAAAACATAAAACAAGATGGAATAACTGAAATAAGATACCCACAAAGTAATACTATAAACTAACAAACCAATGGCACACAACTCACTCAAACTCTCATAACTAGAAGCTCCAACCTATGTACAAAGCCCTAAGGCTACTAGACAGACTACACCAAAGAACTCCTGACTACTGGATATGACTCACCCATACAGTAATGCCTTGGGTTTTTGGTCCTTGAAAATTTCTAAAATTTTATCCTCACTATCCTGACTACGACTCTCCTGACGAATCATAGAGAGTCATGACGGGTCATAGGAACTTGATCGTACCTTAATCAGAACAAGTGGCTTAGTATTCTTCTCTGAGTACGAGTGGTTCTCATCTAGTTGTCAAGACTTCTTACGGGTTGAAAGGAACAAGTCATAAGGTGTCCATAAATTTTGGCCCAAGAGACTAAATTTATTACGACTTGAGGCCACTAATCATAAAGAATCATGACGAGTCATAATTTCTCAATTGTAGGGTGTCCAGTATGTCATCCAAAATTTGTTGTTATCTTGAGTACGAGAAGTGGTTACGAGTTTTTAAGTTTGGTTACGATTTGGTGGTATGAATTATAGCTACACCAGTATGGGGCCCTAGTGGTTTTGACTTGACTACGACTCCTTGTGATGAGTCATAATATATCTTTACGAGTCATATTGTGACCCGTAGTCACTTGCGATAATTTTTAGTCTTTTCATTAAGGACACTTTGAATATTTTCCCTTTAATCCGATTGTAACCCACAACCTAAAACCTTATTGGGGACCCCACTAGCATTGTTAACTTACTAAAATACTTTCAAAAGCTCTCTTAAATTCTCTCAAGCAGCCATACTTAAGGTTTTCAAGAAGTGGGTCAAATAGAGCTTCAAGGGTTGAATTGTCTCTGTAATCTTAGGTATTTTAGGCATGTTACTCTTCCTTTATTGTTAATTAGTTAAAACCATATTTTTAAAGTATTATTCATGAGATATATATGTTGATTTTGAAAACATGGGCTGAGGGTTTTGTATAACTATTGTTTATATGATGTTTCACATTTGTCCCTATGAGGGTTAAGTTTAACTGATGGTTTGAAAGTAAATTTGATGCATGGTAATGGAGAATGAACTAAGGATCATGATTTCCCAAACTTGTGACTTTTGAAGTGGTTATAACCCCAAACCCATATCGTGAAATTTATTTTTAATTATAAGAATGTGGGAATTTGTAAAATTTGAACCAAGGGGGTTGTGAATTCCCCAAATAAAGATAATTAGTGTGGCATGTTAATGCTACCTTGCAAGTATAGTTGGTATGATGATACTAATAATGTATGTCTCAATCTGTAATATGGTTCAATGAATGGGAATATGTGATAATTATTTTAATTAGGCTTTAATGAGAGTTGTGTAGATGAGTCGTGAAAGTGGAGGTCCGAGAGACCAATACTGGAAACTGCGATTGCCTACACGAGGGTCTATATGATCAGGTGGGTTGAGTCCTCCTTAATATTATTATCATATGATTGGGAAGTTTGAGTCCCCCACATCTTATTACATGATTTAATGCTTGTGTCACCTTGATATGTAGGGAGGTTCGAATCCTCCATAGTGCATATGCATACCCTTTGGTTCATGCGGCCACATGCACTAGAGCCTTACTAGTTGAGAGAGAGCTGGGCCCATATAGCCCATGGGAGCCTTTGTTTGTTATGCCAGTTGAGCTACATAATTCAGGATAAAGTTTGAAAGAGCATGTTAAGCCTTGTTCTCTATCCCGACATGTGATATATATATATATATACATTTGATTATGTGCATTGATTTTGAATTATTTTGAACAGTTGATCATGGCATTATGATATCCTTATCCCTGAGTTACATGCTAGTGTTCACCCTACTAACCATCTTTGGACGCTGTATCCCCATGTGATGCAGGCGTCAGAGCTACTTCTATTTTTTTTGAGTAGAGTTAGGTCGATCGGCTCAGTTCATTGCATTCTGGTAAAGTGGTGAGCTTCCATCCCCTATAAGGCTTAGGCATTTCACCAATACTCATTGTCAGCTATCAGAGTCAAGGACATGTACCGACCAAGACTGGTTTTGTTTTTTGTTTAGAAGGCTTTGTTTGGATTCTTGTGGATATTGGGTGATGTTGGTCGGTTGTTTGGTTGGTCATTGGTTATAGACATGTTTTGAATTTCTATAAGTTTATGGTATGCTATCTTGTTATATCTTTAGAATTCATTAGACATTAGGGGATGTTGTAGTTGGTTTGGTTAGGTACAGGGGGTGATCTCCGATCTATGTGGGACTTGATATAACCATCATGTCCAGGACCTGGTTCGAGTTGAGACAGAGATGGTATCAGAGCATAGGTTTGGTTTTATTGGGTGTCCAACAAATTCGTGTCAAGTAGAGTCTCATTTAAAAGTGTGTAGCGCACCACACTTATAAGGGAGAGGAAATGAGGCATTTAGGAATATTTTCCTTTCTTATTGTTCTATTTTTGAGCTGTAGAGTCTAAGGTGTTGAATTTATCAAATACCCATTTTTTCACCTTTCATAACATTTCTCCAAGAAGATCTGATAACTATGGGAACTCTTCTGTCCCATCTGGGGACAATGTGGATGGAGATCGTCTAACTACTAGAGTTCATACTCGTCTAGGGTCGCTACTTCTGATTGCCCTGATGGAACTCCACCAGTTTCCCTATATCTTCTCAGGCACCCCAAGCTAGTATGTCTAATGTTGAGCTTCCCCAGTCAATTTATTTGCTTACCTAATTTGTGGCCTCTCTGACTGAATGTGTTGCTTCTGTTGATCCATCATCCGAGGCCACTAGATTTGGCCAATTCGTGAGGTTGAATCCTCATGTTTTCACTGGCTCTAAGGTTGAGGAAGATCCTCAAAATTTCATTGATGAGATAGAAAAGATATTTCATATAATACATGCTACTGATGTTGAGGGTGTAGATTTTGACACCTATCAGTTGAAGGATGTAGCATACTAATGGTATGTAGAATGGAAATAGTCGAGGGGAGGTGATGTTGAGTCCACCTTATGGGATAATTTCTCTATGGCTTTTCATGATCGCCTTTTTCCTTAGGAGTTAAGGGAGGTGAAGGCTGAGGAGTTCATGAATTTGAAATAAGGTAGGATGTCAGTAAAGGAGTATGCCTTGAAGTTTCAGCAACTGTCGCATTATACTCCTGAATTGGTGTCTATCATGAGGGCTAAAATTAGGAAGTTTGCTTTGGGGTTGTCTCATGAGTTGATCTTAGAGAGCAAGGATACCTTGTTGAAGAAGGATCTAGATATCTCTATACTAGTAGTGTAAATTCAAAAAGTGAAAGAGGAAAAAAAGGTAAGAGGAGATAAGTAAAAGACAGAATAAGAAGTTTCACAACTCTAATCAGGGTGGTAGTCAGAAACAGAGTGGTAAAGATAGTGGAAAATGGTTTAAGAAGAAGTGGGGCATTTTTGGTTCCTACTCTATGGCTCGTTAATGATGCACAAACTATCCCTCCTTAAAATGATAAAGCGGTCGCAGTCAAAATAGAGTAACCCAACTAGGTTGGGGTCGATCCCACAGGGAATAGGCCAAAAATCTGTCTCCGACTTATTGAAATCACCAGGCAGTGCAGAAAAGTGAAAAAAAGGGGATTTGTACTAACTATCTAAAAGTAACAAGGCTTGGTTGCTTTTGGTTGTAAACAATCTAAGACGAACACTAGGCTTATATTCTACCTGGCTTCTTAAGTTAGCAGACTTATCGTGCACTGTCAAACTATCCCAATATCTTGTATGCAGAATTGATAAGTCATGTACCATCAGCAGTCATTTGGACGAGCTGACAAATTTCACCCTTTACCTTTTGAGTCTCAGGATTCGCCTTAATAACCCTTATCTTGATCCCAGTTAACTATTACCTTTTGAGTCTCTAATTGTTAGAAGATAGCTAACCATCTTACTAATATAATACCTAGTAGTGTGGATGGACAGTTAAACTTCAAATTCCTATTGTGATTCTATTTTCCTAGTCACTACTCCTCTTTTTGAGTAAGTACCAATAATATAGGTGGGATCTTTACGTTGGCCACTGCTAAGAAATCAATAAGAATAAAGATAACCTAATATATGCAAGAATTTTTATCTAGAACGACTCTGCACTTTCTCAACTTTGTTAATCCGCTATGGTTCCCACCACCCTAGCTAAGAGAATTAGCCACACATAGTTATGAGATCAATCATGGAATCCACAGACAAAATTGCAAAATCAATCTCACAATAATGAAAGAAGAAATCCCAAAGTCTTAAATTGAATAACAAAACCATAAACAAACCAAGAACAATGAGAGTATAGGATAGCCCCTAAGGGCCTATCCCTGAATATGTGAATGAGTCAATTGAATAAACTTAACAAAGACTAAAGGGTTTTTTTATATTACAATAAACCCTAGAAATAAAATCCTAATTAAAATAGAAAAACTTATCTACCCATACATAATAGGACTTAAAAATATCATAGGAGTGTAATTGGCATGAAAACCCTAGGAAATGATTTAGGAACGATCCAAAAAAGTTGAGGTCAATGGCTACATGTGGTCTCCACATGTGACCTGCCTTTGGGAGTATGTGACACATGAGGCCTGAGGCTGAGGGCATGTGGTGATCGCATGTGCTTAGACTAAAAATCCTACAACTTGCTCTCGGGACTTTAGACCTCTGCCATATGTTTTTCCCACATGCAGTCCGCATGTGCTACAAGCAGAGTAAGTGCAAAAATCCCCAACATCAGCTACATAATTGAATTAGCTTTTCAACAATACCAATTTCGCATTAATCCGATATCGGGGTGAAAAATGTTTTGGCCAAATTACTAAAGCGCTGTCAACTCTCGAGATCTTCAATTTCAGCACTTGCGACCAAGCTTTAAATCTTCAACTTTCATCATATGCTTTGGTCAGGTACATCCGGAAATTGTCAAGAATACCCAAAATTGATCAATTAAGTGGCCAAAACATCACTTTTTATATTTTTCTTAAATTTAGCATCCAAAATCTAATTTCCTGCAAAACAATCCAAAAGCACATCAAATCCAACAAAATAGCCTTAAGTACATGTATATTCTCTAAGTTTTAAGCGTCTAAAATGCTATAAATTAATATCACATCAACACCCTCAACTTAGAATGTTGCATGTCCTCAGTCAAAAAAATACAACAAAACAATACGACAATGCTTAACCAAGAGAAACCTAAGATACCTATGGAAGTCAATCATCAAGTCCAAGCTCAAAATCATTACCCTCTCTAAGTTCAATACTTTTAAAACCCAACTGTTTATATTAATGAAGCAGATCAATGTGACACAAAGGAATCAAGCTATGGAATTACATTAGCAACAAACAACCATGCATATATACAAGTTACACTATCAAAATACGTAAGCAGATAGCAATACAATCCATGTGCCCTCACAACAAGGAAGTCTCACTCACTCATATAAAATAATGCATGTTAATACAGGGACGGTCAAGAGACACTCACACTCAAAAAGAAGTTCCCATCAATGCATGTAAAATACCATAGGCTTGCCCTTACCTTAGCTTTCAGACAGTTAGGCTAGGATCAATATACCTTAGTTTTCAAACAGTCGGGCTAGGATCACTATAGGAATTTTCTCTGCTTATAATGTAGGCTTGGACTGGGATGGTACATCTGGACATATCAAGTGACTAAGCCTCCTTGTCACTATACTAACCTTGGGGTCTCACTTATTAGCCAATTTCTTTTTTATTATTCCCTTATTTCTTCTTTTTTATTCTTTATTGCACATTAAAGTTGGGTGTGGCCTTTTGTTCTTTCTTTTTCACTTTATTTCTTTTCTTTTCTATTTGCTTTAATTTTGCTACCACACCCAGCCCTATATTTTTTCTCTTATTTTACCCTTTTTTGTATCCATTATACATTATGCAGCCCTATGATAGCCACCCTCAACTTAGGCGATTTTCTTGAGTTGACACAATGTCCAAGAAGGACCAGGGAAAAACAGGTTCATTGTAATACAAATGGGAAGGTGAAAAGTAAAAATAAAAAAATAGGCTATAAGGCTCAAAATAGGGATCAAGGGATACTATCTAACAATGGGAAGGTCATTTAGGCTAAAAGGGGACAAAAATTAAAAAATGGCTTATGATCCTTTCCTAATCATCTATCCTACGACTTAGGCAAGACAAACCGGGCAAGTTCTGGATTTAACACACAGAGGGAACTAAGTAATATATCACACACGCATGGCATAGAGTCAATATTACAAGCTACTAGATATTCGGTTCATGCAATTATTAGCAAGTGATTATCAAGTTCCTAATCCTAATTCCATAACAAGATCTGCAATAGTCACATATATATACATATCACACAGTTCAAAAATAAGCTATTAAGGGGTATCACCAACAAAAATATGTTAACTGCCCTAGCTACACATTTTTCTCCTAGTTAGACACAAAACATCATAAAATAAAACATAATACGCCTAAACATGTCAGATCTACTAAGAACAAGACTCCGAGAAAAAGAGGCATGACAACAAAAAATCCTAGGAGGACATCAAAACCCACAAACAGCCTCACCCTCAACTTAAAATCATGCATTGTCCTCAATGCATCAAACCGCTATAAAATAAGAGAGTTAGTGATATACCTGTGGCACCATAGGTACGGAGATTTGATGTCAATCACGTAACATAAATACAAAAAACAAAATACCTTGGGTTGCCTCCCAATTAACATTTGATTTCACGTCCCGACATGACGAGACTTGGTTGGGTACTAAGACTTCCCCAATAAGCCTATGGATACCTTGATTACTCAAACTTCATCAAGGCAGCCCAAGAGTTTTCCTCTAATTTTGTCTCTCCATTTTGAAATTATGAATTTCACCCCCTAATTATTTATTTGATTTTCCATTATGTTCACAGGGTGGTGGCATAAAGTTAAAGAAACTAAGCAGTAGATATGGCATGGTGTACATCTTAGCCATTTTATGAGGAATGTAATTTTCTGATACTGACTTGACAAAATCCAAGATATAGACATATTCTTCCTCCTTTTTACACTCTTCTACAATCTAAGATGGTTCAATCAAGATCTGACTATTCAGAGACAACGTGGAAAAATGCTTCTAATAATATCCAATATGCCCCAACTCAGGAATTGTATCATTCTTTAATCCCCACATAAATCTAGTATACTTTACTTAAGAATGACACAATCCATAAGAGCAAGATCAATTTTTGACTCCTCTAATTTTAGCTCATCCAGTTGGCTTTTTAGAAAATTTTCAGTCTCACACCACCCATAACTAGGTTGTTAGGCGTTACATTGTAATATCCCGTATTTCTCAAGCTTAAATTAACTCTCAGTTCATGAGTTATCTAATATAAAAAATTTGAAATTCTTATTATTTTTCAGTTTAGATCCTTCCATTGCATAAGAAATTGAATCATCTTTTCAATGATATAAAATTTGCCTAAATTCGATAACTGGGTAAAAAGTTATGGCTTTTTTAAGTTTCAGTTGTTAAACACCGTAATTCAGGCCAGTAGCGCATCACGGAGTAAGACAAAATGGAAATTATCAGTTTTCAGTGAGCTACCATGATACCGACGCATCATGCCAAAGCTCATTTTCACATTTGTCAATTTCCAGTGAGCCAATGTGATTGTACCGCATCACGTCGAGCTTCCAAGTCCTATCCAGTATTGCAACGCAATTCCACTGCGTGGCGCCACCAACCACATTCCTATTTGTCATTTTCCAGTGGCTTGATGTGATAGCAGCGCATTGCGCCAGGGCCCAAAATTGGGTTTTCAGTATGAATTTTTAAGTCATTCACAAGGGTAAATGGGTATTTTTCTACAACCCTAATAAGTTTAAACATGAAATTTACCCCTAAATAACCCATTATCTCATTATTTATTCACTTTATTCAAAGATTAAGTCATTCTCTCTCAAAACTACAAACCCTAGCTTCAAGAAAATAAGAGCAATCTCAAAGAATTCACCAAGAACTCCAAGAAACTCACAAAACAAGGTATGTTAGGTGTTCATCTATGGGTTCATTTTACCCATAGAGTCCAGGAATCCATTTTCAAAATACAAGGTTGTTGAATTATAAACTTCCATGCTTGAATTGAATTGAATTCATGTTCATGTTATTTTTGGGTTTTAGTCCATGATTAAATTACATGATTTTATGAAATAAATCCTTGTATGTGTTGAATTACAAGATCTTCATGATAAACGCTTCAATTTACATGTTGATTGATGTAGCCAGGATAACTATATGTTTTGATTATTGTATAACCTAAGCTTTCTCCCCATGTGTTTGATAAAATACCTATTTGAATAAAATAGTTCCATTATAACATGATAGAATGTATTCCCCATTTATTTATAAGTAGATTCATTACAGATGTTTGATTAAATGCCTCTAAGAGTGAACTATGGACAAGTATACATTGTTATGATCTTCAAGAGTATATTATACTTTGTTTTTCATGCTATCGAGTCTTGGGGGTATTTATTACCCAATAATTTAGTTATATGCCTAGAGCCAGTGTCAGTTACAGAATCTCAGCCATGTCATTATCAGTAGTACTCTCAGTCAGTTACAGAACTCAGTTGGTTATAGAACTCAGGAAAACTCAGTAAAATTAGTATTCAATCCAGTCCAGTTCAGTATACTCAGTTCAGTGTCTTTTAATTAGGAGTAGGATTCAGCACCGAGTGAACCTAAGGATGGGGGCTCACCTGCTAGTAGAGGGTGTGATCCTTAGAAGCAATCCTTGCATTCTAGAACTACGTAGCCAGCGTAGGTTGACACATCAAACCTGCCAGTTAAGGGTTGATGAGGTTTTTTAACCTACCAAATGAGGGTTACACCGTTCTCATTAGAGTACCTGTCAGATAAGGGTAACTCTTCAGTGTCTTTACCTATGACACGATACTAACATCTTTCCAACTGGAGTCACAGGTTGGACCCCAACTCAGTTATCTTATTTGGGGCATGTCGGTTAGATGATTACCTCCCACAATCTCAGTTTTAATCTTCAGAATAGAACTCAGTTCAGTTCTACAGAATTAGGACTGTCAGATACAGTTAATCAGTAATAGTAACTTAATTATTAGTAACTTTAGATATTAGTTACTCAGTATTAAAACTCAAGACTTAGCTTTAGATAATCTTAGTCACAGTATCATTTATATTCACAGTAGTGCACACTCAGTTTTACAGCAATATTAGTTATCCATGTACTCTCATTTTCAGTTACTTAATATCATACAGTCAGTTATTGTTCTTGCATATGAACTTTTGCATTCAGCATTACCTCATCTAGACCAGTACAATCCACGTACTGATGCATATTCTTTCTTTGTGCTATGATGTCTCATATCATATGTTTAGATGCTCAGGCTCCCGACTATGCATAGATAGACAGGCTCCCGACTATGCATAGATAGACTTAGATTCAGCAAGCAGTAGTAGATTAGTAGTGAGTCCTCATCATTCAAATATATTCTTTTATTTAATTATATCAGTAGACTTAGTATTTTAGTAGATAGAGTTAGTTGGGGGATTGTCCCATCAACTCCACTTTTAAACAGTTTCAGTTAAAGGCTTTTCAGACTAGTTTTCAGGCAGTGCTCAATTTTGTGGATTGTTAGTTCATATGATATAATTTATTAGTATTTCAGGTATTTTGAACCTTATACCATTTCAGCCTATTTTTTGCATTTATTATAGTATTATGTTTCAGTGCTCACAACAGATATTAGTCATGGATTAGCTTGTGGTCTTTCGGGGTCGTAAGCATCATGTAGTGTCTCGGGTATAGACTCAGGGCATTACAAACTTGGTATCAGAGCCTAAGGTTCAATAGTGTCCTAGGAAGTTTGGAAGACACATCTAGTAGAGTATTATGCATGGGTGTGTAGCGCCCCACATTTATGGAGGCTATGAGATGTTTTAGAAAATAGTTTCCCTTCTTTTAGTATTCATGTCATGAGAGTCAGCATGAGATTAAGTTAAACTCTCTGTCTAATATATTTCCTTTTTTTTATTTACATAACATGCCTCCTAAAAAGACTAACAAAAGGAGAACCAAAAATTAGTCAGCACCTCAACCCGTTCAGGCAGATCCCCTGGATGAGCATATGTCCCATGCAGAATTTCGAGCTGCATTTAGTACTCTAGCCAACTCCATAGCAGCTCAGAATAAACAGCCAGCTAATGTTCCATCCAATCTAGTGACCAATATTACTGTAGCTAGGATTTGAGACTTCACCTAAATGAATCCTCCCCTATTCTCAGGATCTAAGCCAGAAGAGGGCCCATAGGAGTTCCTCGATTAGGTTTAGAAAGTCATAGATATTATAAGAGCGACTTCTAGAGAGAGTGCTGAGTTAGCCGCCTACTAGCTACAAGATATTGCTTATATGTAGTTAAGTAATAAAAGGTAGACAGGGGCACAGATGTAGAGCCCATAGAATAGGAAGAGTTTGCTATTACTTTCCTAAAGAGATTCTGTCCCTTAGAGATGAGAGAAACCAAGGTATTTGATTTTATCAATCTCAGGCAGGGTAGTATCCTCTCAAGTTTATTCAGTTAGCTAGGTATGCTCCCCATGTATTAGCCGACAGTAGGTCCAGAATAAAAAAGTTCATATCTGGGGTTTCAGATAGTATAGTTAAGGAGATGGACATATCCAAGTTCATGGTCCATGCTCAGTAGATAGAAGAGGCTAAGATCAGAGAGAGAGAGGCAGGATAAGAGAGCTAGAACAGGTAGCTTCAATTTTAATCAGCCTAAGTCAGAGGGTGATAATTGTTCCCAGTTTTGTCCAAAATCTTTAGTTCCAGCTCCATCCTCAGTAGTGCTCCAATTTGTAAGTTCAAAAATGGTACCAACAATAGGGTTCTAGTCTCTAAATCTCAGGGTAGTGTCAGCAGTGCTTGAATAAATCCTCTTTGTCAGACATGTGGCTAAAACCACAGGGGTATCTGTAGAGCTAGCAGTGATATTTATTTCGGGTGTGGAAAGCTAGGCCACAGAGTCAAAGATTGTCCTCATTCAGGTTCTCAGAGTCAGCATATTCATTCTTTACCTCTGTCAGGTCACCCAAATCAGCAGGGTGCCGCATCCAGTACCACCAGTGGGCATTGCCCAAGTAGGCTTTATACGTTTCAGTCTAGATAAGATTAGGAAAATTCTCTTAGTGAGGTCACTGATACATTACAGACCTTCCATTTACATATTTATGCCTTGCTAGATCAAGGTGCTTCTTTATCTTTCGTAACTCCTTATACAGCTGTTAACTTCAAAGTTAGTCCAGAAATTCTACTAGAGCCTTTCTCAGTTTCTACCCCAGTGGGTAAATCTATCATAGCCCGATGGGTATACAAGAACTGTTCGGTTATGATATCTTATAAAGTTTCTTCAGCAGACCTTGTAGAGCTAGCGATGGCAGATTTTGATGTTATTCTCAGCATAGATTGGCTCCATTCATGCTATGCCTTATTTGATTGTAGAAATAGAATTGTTTCGTTTTCAGTTTCCAAATAAACCATTCCTTGAATGGAGAGGTAGTACCACAACGCTTAAGGGTCAGTTAATTTCATACCTCAGAGTATGAAAGATGATATCTAAGGGATGTATCTGCCATCTTATGTGAGTTAAAAACTTTAACTCAGAAACTCCTAGTCTTGAGTCAGTTCTAGCAGTAAATAAATTCTCAGATATGTTTCCTGATGATCTTTTTAGAGCTCCTTCCATTAGGGAAATTAACTTCAGAATAGACCTTCTTCTAGATACTCAGCCTATATCTATTTTGCCATACAAAATAACTCTAGCCAAACTCAGAGAGTTAAAAGAACAGTTAAGGATCTCCTAAATAAGGGATTCATGAGGCCAAGTGTTTCCCTATGGGTCACACTAGTTCTATTCATGCATAATAAAGATGGTTCTATCAGAATATGTATAGACTATCATCAGTTGAACAAAGTCACAGTCAAGAATAAGTACCCACTTTCCAGAATTGATAACTTGTTTGACCAACTTTAGGGTGCTAGTTACTTTTCTAAGATAGACCTCAGATCAAGCTATCATCAGCTCAGAGTCAGAGAATATAACATTCAAAAAATAGCTTTCAGAACCTAGTATGGTCACTTCGAGTTTCTAGTCATATCCTTTGGTCTTACTAATGCCCCAGTAGCTTTCATGGACTTAATGAACCACATTTCAAGTAATACTTGGATATGTTCGTTATAGTTTTCATCGATGACATTCTTGTCTATTCTGTGGCATGAATGATCATGCAAATTACCTTAGAATTGTACTTCAGACACTTAGAACTCATTAGCTGTTCGCCATATCTAGTAAGTGCAGATTTTGGCTAAGGTCAGTAGCACTCCTTGGTCACATTATTTCTGGTGATGGCATTAGAATTGATTCTCAAAGGACCGAAGTGGTGAGAAACTATCCTAGACCTATTTCTCAATCAGATATTAGGAGTTTCTTGGGTTTAGCTGGCTATTACCATTGGTTTTTTGAAGGGTTCTAATCTATTGCATCCACCATGTACAAATTAACTTAGAAAAAAGTCCAGTTTCAGTGGTCAGATTCTTACGAGAAGAGTTTTTAAGAGTTGAAGACTCGACTCATCTCAGGCCTAGTTTTAATCCACTAGTTTGTTCAGATGGGTTTTTTGTGTACTATGACGCATCTAGAGTAGGTTTGGGTTGTGTCCTCATGTAGAGAGGTAAGGTCATAGCCTATGCTTCCAGACAGCTTAAGCCCCATAAGAAGAATTATCCGACTTATGATCTTAGGTTAGAAGCTGTAGTATTTTCCTTAAAAATTTGGAGGCACTATTTGTATGGGGTGCATGTTGATGTGTTCACAGATCATAAAATCCTTTAGTATGTATTCTCTCAGAAATATTTGAATTTATGTTAGAGAAGGTGGTTAGAATTTTTGAAAGATTATGACATAAGTGTTCTTTATCATCAGTACAGCCTTCCACCCTCAGATAGATAGTCAAGTAGAAAGGACCATTTAGACTCTAGAAGATTTGCTAAGAGCATGTGTTGTTGATTTTAAGGGTAGTTGGGATGACCACTTTTCTTTGATCGAATTTGCATACAATAACAACTATCATTCCAGTATTGAGATGACTTCGTGTGTAGCTCTCTATGGTAGGAGATGTTGATCTCCAATTGGTTGGTTCGAGGTAGGTGAGGCCACAGTAGTAGGGCTTGACCTAGTGTTTGATGCCTTAGAGAAGGTTCAGTTAATCAGAGAAAGAATTAAGGCTTCCTAGATCCGACAGAAATCATATACAAATATGAGGAGAAAGGATCTCGAGTTTGAGATCGGTGATTTTATGTTCCTGAAAATCTCTCCCATGAAAGGAGTAAAAAGGTTCGGAAAGAAGGGAAAGCTCAGTCCCCGATATATCGGTCCTTACAGAATTCTCAACCGTTTTGGAAAGGTTGCTTATGAACTTGAGTTGCCTTTATATCTAGCCTCCCTGCATCCAGTATTCCACGTCTCCTTGCTAAATAAATGCATTGGTGAC
>NC_061119.1:193169867-193203615 GCF_002878395.1 Capsicum annuum | reverse complement strand
ATCATGTTTTAGTGCTCACAACAGATATCAGTCATGGGTTAGCTTGTTGTCCTTTAGGGTCGTAAGCACCGTGTAGTGTTTGGGATATAGACTCGAGATGTTAAATACATGCAGCAACTTTTACATTCAACTTTAGTTTTAAGTGGTAGATATCCAAGCCAAACCTATCAACTTTTTGTATAAGCTCATGATTGTTGTGGACTAGTTATGTCATTATTTCCAAGAAGCTATCCTTGTGCTCACACACTGTATTTTCCATACTCCTACAATAATGCATTATATCAGAAAGAAAAGAATCAATAAATAAGGAGTCATCATCACTCCATACTTTCTCTGGCTAGGTTGTCATCTCAAGAGGAGTAGGCAATAAAACAAAGAAAATAAAAGAAAATAAAACATGACAACTTCTACAGCTTTAATAAAGGACTCTAAAACTGTATACCCCGGCAATGGTACCAACTTTGATAAAGCCCAAACTAACCCTCTATAGAAGGATAAAGCGGCCGCTGCCAAAATATAGTAACCCAACTAGGTTGGGGTTGATCCCATAAGGAATAGGACAAAAATTTATCTCAAACTTAATGAAATCACCAGGAAATATAGAAAAGTAAAATGGAGGATTTGTAGTAACTAGATCAAAGTAACAAAGCTTGGTTGATTTTGGTTGTAAACAATCTAAGACGAACACTAGGCTTATGTTTCCCATGTTTCCTTAACTTAGCTGACTTATCGTGTACTGTCGAACTATTCCAATATCTTGCATGCAAAATTAATAAGTTATGTACCATAAATAATATTTTGAATACAACAACAACAACAATAACAAGCCCAGTGTATTCCCACATAGTGGGGTCTGGGGGGGTAAGATGTACGCAGTCCATACCACTACTTCAGGAGAAGTAGAATGGTTGTGAATAAGCTGAGAAATTTCACCATTTACCTTTGGAGTCTCAGGATGTCGTCTTACTAACCCTTATCTTGATCCCAATTAACTATAACTTTTGAGTCTCTAGTTATTATATTATAGCTAACCATCTTACATAGATAATACCTAGTAGCATAAATCAACAGTTAAACTTCAAATTACTATTGTGATATTTTTTTCCTAGTCATTACTCCTCTTTTTGAGTAAGTAGCAATAATATATGAAGAATCTTAACATTGGCAACCACTAAGAAATCAATAAGAACAAAGAAAACTTAATACATGTAAGAATCTTTATCTAGAATGACTTGGCACTTCCTCTACTTTATTAATTTGCCAGGGTTCCTACAACCCTAGCTAAGAGAATTAGCCACTCATATTTATTAGATAAATTATGGAATCCACAGACAAAATTACAAAATCAATCTCACAATAATGAATAAAGAAATTTCAAAGTCTTAAATTGAATAACTAACCATAAATAGACCAAGAATAATAAGATTATAGGACAACCCCTAAGGGCCCATCCCAGGATATGTAATGAGTCAATTGAACAAACTAAACAAAGCCTAAGGGGTATTTATAGATTATAAGAAACCCTAGAAATTTAATCCTAATTAAAATAGAAAAAATTAATTACCCATACATAATAGGACTCAAAAACATCATAGGAGTGTAATTGGGATACATGGAAACCCTAGAAAATAATTTTGAACTAATTCTAAAAAGTTGAGGTCGGTGGCTGCATGTGGTCTCCACATGTGGCCTGGCCTTAGGCGCATGTGGTGACCGCATATTCTCAGACCAAAAATCCTGTAGCTTGCTCTCGAGACTTCAGACCTCTAGCACATGCTTTGCCCATATGCGGTCTGCATGTAGACTAAGTAAGTTTAAAATTCCCCACCATCCGATAGATAATTGAATTGGCTTTATAATAATACCAATTTTGCCTTAATTCGATATCGGGGTGAAAAGTTATGGCCAAATTACTGAAGCACTGTCAAGTCTCAGGATCCTCAATTCCAGCACTTGCAACCAAGCTTCAAATCTTTAACTTTCATCACATTCTTTGGTCATGTACATCTGTAAAGTGTCACGAATACCCAAAATTGATCAAGTAAGTGGCCAAAAACGTCACTTTTTATCTGTTTCTTGAATTTAGTATTCGAAACCTAATTTCCTATAAAATACTCCAAAAACACATCAAATCCAAAAAAATTGCCTAAGGTGCATGCATATTTTCTAAGTTTTAAGCATCTAAAATTCTATGAGTTCATAGCACATCACTAGTGCTCCTTATCTGAAGCCATCATGGGATCATCATTCTTAGTATGATAGTGGGTTTAGAGCATTAGGAGCATAGCCTCAGGCTAGTGAGGCTTAATAAGCTTCATTGTATCCTTCTTATAGATTCTGTGGTCAGGTGCACCATGGTGTTTATGAAGAGGGGAGGAACAAGTTCTTTAAATGTGGTCAGATTGGTCATATGTAGAGGGATTGTCCTTATAAGGTGGCCTATGGAGAAAATAAGATTCCTGTTACTACTTCATGAGCTCCTACACCAAAGGGTACTATTTTTGCTTCTAGCGTCGACACTAGTCGGAAACGACTGTACTCTTTTGCTACTCGCCAAGATTCTGAGGCATCCCCTAATGTTGTTACTGGGTCACTCAAACTCTTCTCTCATAATGTATATTTTCTAATCGATCCTAATTCTACCCTCTCTTATGTGACCCCTTATGTGGCTATTTATTTTGATTTTTACCTTGAGTGTATTCTGGATCTCTTTTTTGTGTCCACCCTGATGGGTAACTCTATTATGGCTAAAAGAGTCTGTAAGGGTTGGGTGGTGTCAGACTATGGTAGAAATACCTTGGTAAATCTGATAGAGTTGGATATATTAGACTTTGATGTAATTTTGGAGATGGATTGGTTGCATTCATGCTATGTATCTCTTAATTTGTGGACTCGTAGGGTCAGTTTTCATTTCCTTAATAAGACGGTAATCGAGTGGGAAAGTAGTTCCCTAGTTCTTAAGGGAAGGTTTATCTCATATCTTAGAGCCTAAAAATTGGTTTCTAAAGGGTACCTCTATCACTTAGTGCATGTTAAGGATTCTAGATCCGAAGGTCCCTCCTTGTAGGCTGTCCCTGTGGTCTATTAATTTTTTGATGATCTTCCTGGTATTCTACCCAATAGGGAAATTGATTTTGGGATTGATCTTCTTCCATACACTAATCCTATTTCTATCTCGCCTTACAGAATAACTCCAGCTAAGTTAAAGGAACTTAAAAAGCAATTGAAAGATCTTTTGGATAAGGGTTTTATCCTCCCTAGTGTCTCTGTGGGTTGCTCTTATTCTTTTTGTGCATAAGAAGGATGGTTCCCTTCGGATGTATATTGATTACCGATAATTAAATAAGGTAGTCGTGAAGAATAAGTACCTTTATCTGAGAATTGATGATATGTTTGATTAGCTTCAAGGTGCTAACTTCTTTTCTAAGATTGATCTTCGATTTGGTTACCATCAGTTAAAGAATAGGGAAGCGGATATCCTCAAGACTACCTTCCAAAACCAATATGAATATTTTGAGTTTTTGGTGATGTACTTTGGTTTTACCAATGCCCCAGTAGCATTTATGGACCTTATGAATCAGGATTTTCACCAGTTCTTGGAATTGTTTGTCATTGTCTTTATCGATGATATTTGGATGTATTCAAAGAGAAAAGTGAATCATGTCGATCACCTCTGCCTTGTGTTCCAGACCCTAAAGGATCAATGTTTGTATGCAAAGTTCTCCAAGTGTGAGTTTTGGTTAAATGTTGTGACTTATCTGGGTCATGTTATTTCTAGTGAAAGGATCATAGTGGATCCACAGAAGGTTGTAGTGGTTAAGAAGTGGCCTAGACCCATATTTACAATTGATATTGAAAACTTCTTGGGTTTATCCAGTTATTATAGAACGTTTGTATAGAGTTTCTCTTCTATTACTTCCCCATTGACTAAGTTAACTCAGAAGAAGGTGAAATTCTTGTGGTCTGATGCTTGCGAGGGTAGTTTTAAGAAGTGGAGGATAAGTTGACTTCAGATCCAACCTTGACTCTGCCTAAAGACACTAATGGTTTTGTTTTCTATTGTGATATGTCCCGGGTGGATTAGGTTGTGTGTTGATAAAGTATGGCAAGGTAGTTGCTTATGCTTCTAGACAGTTGAAAGTTCATGGGAAGAATTATCCAACCCACGAGTTGGAATTATTGGCCATGGTATTTGCATTAAATATTTGGCGGTATTATTTGTATGGGGTCCATTTTGATATTTATTCTAATCATAAGAGATTACAATACGTGTTTAATCATAAAGAATTGAATCTCAAGCAAAGAAGATGGCTCAATTTTCTCAAACACTATGATATGAGTCTTCACTATCATCCAGGTAAAGCTAACGTGGTTTTTGATGCTCTTAGCAGTTTGTCCATGAGAAGTTTATCTTATGTGGAGAAGGAGAAGCGGGATTTGGTAAAGCATATTCACCATTTGGATAATCTCAGAGTTTGTCTCTTGGATTTTGAGGATGGTGATGTGTTTGTTCAAGAGGCGGCAAGGTCATCTCTTGGTACTGAAGTAAAGAAGAAGAAAGTGTTTGATCCTATTCTAATGCAAATCAAGAATAATATGGGTAGGAAGAAGGTGATGATTTTCAAAATTAGTGGTGATGGTATCTTTAGGTACCAAGGTAGATTATGTGTTCCTGATATTGATAGGTTGCGAAGAAGAATTTTGGCCGAAGCTCATGAGTCGTATTATACTATTTATCCTAGTTCGTTGAAAATGTATCATGATCTTAAAAAGACTTATTGGTAGAATAACAGAAGCAAGATGTGACCAATTTTATGGCAAAGTTTATGGTATGTCAGAAAGTGAAGGTAGAGCACTTGAGGCCTGGTGGATTGACTCAAGACATTGAACTATTGGGGTGGAAATGAAAGGTAATTAATATGAATTTGAATCATTATGAATAGGATGACTAAGTCTGCTCATTTCTTACCAGTGAGGACTAGTTTCTCTCATGAGGATTATGCCAAGTTATTTATTGAGGAGATTATAAAGTTGCATGGTACTCCAGTCTCTATCTTATCTTATCGGGGTACCCAGTTCTCATCTCACTTTTAGAGGTCGTTCCAGTAAGGCTTAGGGACTAAGGTGACCCTTAGTACTACTTTCCGCCTACAGAAAAATGGACAAGCAAAAAGGATAATTTAGGTTTTTGAAGATATGCTTTGGGCTTGTGTTTTTTATTTTGGTGGTAGTTGGGTTAACCACTTGCCTCTCATAGAATTTGCCAACAATAACAGTTATCACTCGAGGATTGGTATAGCTCTATTCGAGGCCTTATATGGTAGGAGTTGTAGATTTTTTGTTGGGTGATTTTAGGTTGGTGAGCATAAGTTGTTTGTCCCTAATTTGGTTCACCAAGCCATAGAGAAGGTGAAGGTGATTTGGGATAGAGTTAAGATCTCCCAAAGTTGCCAAAAGTCCTATGCAGATGTTAGGAAAAGGGATTTGTAGTTCAGTGTTGGTGATTGGGTCTTCCTGAAGGTCTCCCCCATGAAGGGAGTGGTGCATTTTGGCTAGAAGGGGAAGCTCAGTCCCCTTTATATTGGTCCGTACGTGGTTTTGAAGGGGTTGGTAATGTTGTATATGAATTGGAGTTGCCTTCTAGCTTGAGCTCCATTTACCCAGTGTTTTATATTTTGATGTTGAGGGAGTGCATGAGTTGAACCTTCAACCTTGTGGTTAACAGTCACACACTCTAACTAAATGAGCTACTCCAGTGACAGTTGTTCAACGGTTTCTTCCTTGGCAAACGCGGGTATTTTGGATTCCTTGTCCTATGGGAGGTCCCGATTGAAATTTTGGATCGGCAAATCTATCAATTGCATACAAAGGGTGTGGCTTTGGTAAAGGTTCTTTGGAGGAACCAAGGGGTTGAGGAATCTACTTGGTAAGCCGAGGAGGACATGAAGTCCAAGTATCCATTCTTGTTTCCCATTTTGTATACTCGTGCTTGAGGTATGTATATTCCTTAACATCTTTGTTTTCTAACTTTGTTAAAGGAAATAGTGATTTCCTTGGCATTTTTGTATTTTATCTTTGTTAAAGGTAAGAGTACTGGTATGTGGAGTCAAATTATGTTGATAAATGTCTTATCTTATCATTTGAGGACGAATGATCCTAAGAGGGGGAGTATGTAACGTCTAGGGCTTTTGGTCCTTGAATGTTTCCCAAAAATTGATCCTCATTATCCTGACTACGACTCTCCGAAATCGTAGGGAGCCATGATGGGTCATAGGGAATCGATTGTGAATTATTCAAAACAAGCGGCTTAGCATTCTACTCTTAGTACGAGTGGCTCTCAACTAGTATCAAGACTTCTTACGGGTCATAAGGACCAAGTCGTAAGGTTTCCAGAAAGTTTGGCACAATACATTGACTTCATTACGACTTAAGTCCATGAGTCGTAAAGACTCATGACGAGTCATTATGCCTTAATCGTAGGGTGTCCAGTGTGTCATCCTAAATTTATTTCTATCTTGAGTACAAGAAATGGTTATGAGTCATCAAGTGTGGTTACGAGTTAGTGGTAGGAATTGTGGCCAGACCACTATGGATCCCTGGGATTTATGACTTGACTACGACTCCTTCTGATGAGTCGTAATATGTCTTTATGAGTTGTATAGTGACCTGTAGGCACTTACGATAATTTTTAGTCTTTTTATTAGGGACACTTTGGACATTTTCCCTCTACCCCAATTGTAAGCCACGACCTAAAACCCTATTGGGGACCCCATTTGCATTGTTAACTCACTAAAAAACTTTTAAAATCTCTCTTAAATTCTCTTAAGCAACCATACTTAGGGTTTTCAAGAAGTGGGTCAAGTAGAGCTTCAAGGGTTGAATTCACTCCATAATCTTGGGTATTTCAGGCATGTTACTCTTCCCTAATTATTAATTTTATAAATCAGATGTTTTAAAGTATTTTTCATGAGATATTTATGTTGATTTTGAAAACATGGGTTGAGGGTTTAGTATAACTATTGTTTAGGTGATGTTTCATATTTGTCCCTATGTGGATTAAGTTTAACTAATGGTTGTAAAGTAAATTTGATGTATAGGAATAGTGAATGAACTAGGGATTGTTATTTACCAAACTTGTGACTTTTGAAGTGGTTGTAACCCCAACCCCATATCATAATATTGTTTTTTAAGTATGAGAAATGTGGGAATTTGCAAAATTTTAACCAAGGGGGTTGTGAATTCCTCAAGTGAAGATAATTAGTATGGCATGTTAATATTACCTTACAAGTATGGTTGGTATGACGATACCAAAAAAGTATGCCCTAATGTGTAATATGGTTCAACAAATAGGAATATGTGATACTTATTTTAATCAGGCTTTAATGAGGATTGTGTAGCTGAGTCATGAAAATAGAGGTCCGAGAGACCAACACTGGAAATCGCAGGTACCGATGCGGGGGTCTATATGATCGGGTGGTTCGAGTCCACCCTAATATTATTCTTATATGATTGGGAGGTTTGAGTCCCCACATCTTATTACATAATTTTGTGCTCGTGTCACCTTAATATTAGGGAGGTTCGATTCCCCCATAGTGCATATGTATACCCTCTGGTTCATGCAGCCACACGCACTGGGGCCCTACCAACTAGGCAGAGCTGGGCCAATATAGCCCGTGGATGCCTTTGTATTTTATGACGGTTGAGCTACACAATCCAGGCTAAAGTTTTAAAAAAGAATGTTAAGCCTTGTTCCCTATCCCGATATGTGATATATGTATATATGTCTATGTCTTTGATTATGTGCATTGATTTTTAATGATTATGAACTTTTTATCAAGGCATTATGATATCCTTATCCCTGACTTACATGCTAGTGTTCACCCCACTAATTATCTTCGAACGTTGTATCCCCACGCGATGTAGGCACCGAAGCTACTTTTAATTTTTCTGTGTAGAGTTAGGTCGGTCAGCTCAGTTCATTGGGTTGTGGATAAGTAGTGATATTCCATCCCCCGAAAGTCTTATGCATGCATTCAATCTTAGATTTTAGTTGATGGGTACTTTCATTATCATTAATATTATCATTTTCATACCCTTGTCATCTGTCAATGTCGGGGATATGTCCCGACTAAGACTGGTTTTGGTTCTTTGTTTAGAAGGCTTTGTTTAGATTACTGTGGATATTAGGTGATATTGGTCAATTGTTTGGCCGGTCATCGGTCGTTGGTTATAGATATGTTTTGACTTTCTTTAAGTTTGTTGCATGCTATCTTGTTATATGTTCGGAATTAATCCGATATTGGGGGATTTTATGGTTGGTTCGGTTAGGTACAGGGGGCGATCTCTGCTCCACGTGGGACTTGAGATACGCATCACAGTCAGGCCCTAGTTTTGGTTGTGACACACACGCACTAGCCTTCTAACCTAATCTACATCATCCATACCCTTTTATATAGGGACATGTCCTAAGTAAGTTGTAACTGCTCCATGTCACGTCTAATCACCTCTCTTAAAAAAAAATTGACCTACCTCTACCTCTCCTAAAACCATCCAAAGACAACCTCTCACACCTATAAACTAGGGAATCAGTGCCCCTTCTCATCAAATGCCCAAACCATCTCAACCTCACTTTCCGCATCTTGTTCTCCACCGAAGCCACTCCCACCTTCTCCCAAGTAGTATCATTCATAACCCTATCTCCCCTAATAAGTCAACATATCTAATGCAATATCCTCATTTCCTTCATCTTGAAATTTTGGATGTGGGAGTTCTTTGCTAGCAACACTCTGTTCTATGCAACATATCTGTATAGACTGCCACTCTATATAATTTGCTTTTAATCTTAGGAGAAACCTTCTTATCGCACAAAACTCCTGAGGCAAGCCTTTATTTCATCCATCCTGCCCAAATACGGTGTGATACATCCTCATCAATCTCTCTATACCCCTGAATCAAAGAACCAAGATACTTAAAACTACCCCTCTTACAAACAACCTGGGAATTCATCTTCACTACCACCTCATCCTCCTATTTCAAGTCAATGAACTTGCATTCCAAGTATTCCATCTTGGTACTACTCAACCTGAACCCTTTACACTTCAGGATTTGTCTCCAAACCTCTATTTTATCATTAACACCACCCTCTGTCCCATCAATCAAAACAAAATCATCCACAAATAGCATATGCTAAGTCACCTCTCCTTGAATACACCGCGTCAACACATCCATCACCAAGGTGAATATAAATGGGCTAAGATTTAGTGAATATAAATGGGCTAAGAGTTAATCCCTGATGCAACCCTATCAAGATAGGGAAATGCTCTAAATCTCCTCCCACAGTCCTCACCTTAGTCTTTTCTCCACTATACATGTCCTTAATTGATCTAATGTATTCCACCAGAACCCGTCTTACCTCCAACCATCTCTAAAGAACCTACCTAGGTTAATGAACACCATCTGTAAGTCCCTCTTTCTCTCCCTATACTACTCCACCAGTCTCCGCACAAGGTGAATTACCTATGTCATCGAGAGATCGGATATAAATTCAAACTGATTCTCATAAATAGACACGATCCTCATCAACCTCCACTCGATCTCTCTCTCCCAAATATTTATAGTGTGACTCAACAACTTAATACCCCTGTAGTTGTTGCAACTCTGAATGTCACCCTTATTCTTTAATAAAGGAATCATAGTACTCCATCTTCAAGCCTCGGGAATCTTCGTAGTCTTTAAAATATTGTTAAACAAATCAAGTAGCTACCTTAAACCTGCACTGCCAGTAAATATCTTATAAAGTAAGCAAGTAAAATATATAAGCTAAAGTTGTCTAACCTTCAACTTCTCCGTATGAAAGGCAGGATTTAAAATCTTTCTATGCTTTCCCCATTTTTGTTCCTCAAGGGCAACAATGCCTCGATTCAATAACATGGTCAATAGATTTGGGCTTTATGGCTTCTGATAAACGTAATTTTAGAAAATATCTCTTTTTTCCTAATTCTAGATCTAATTAATATTGTGGGATTTTTTCCTTGCCAAAGAAAATACTTTTTATCTGCAATAATTCATAATTTTACTGTCAATACAAAAACTTACACCTTATTCTCAAATGGTTTGATAAACTGAATTTGTTTCAAAATATTTAATGTTTTAGAAAATATTTTTCAAATATATTATATTGCTGTTTCAATTGATTACATGTTAAATATGAGGAAAAAAAGATAAATACTTTTATTGTTAAGGTTATATATTTTACGACACGTATGTAGCATTCTTTTTGTCCTAGTTTATGCGAACATATTTGACTGGGCATATAGTTTAGGAGAAATGTGAAGACTTCTAAAACTTGGGGTTTAGTTAAATTATAAAAATATTTATGGATATAAATCATTTCATTAAGGGTGTGTTTTGTATGAAGGAAAATGTTTCCCAAGGAAAATATTTTTCTAAAAAATATTTTCATGAAAAATAAGTGATTTTCTTACTTATTTTTTGGTGTTTGGTTAGTAAGAAAAAAATATTATCCCAAGAGAATTTATCTGTTATCTGGGAAAATACATTGACAACACACCCGATTCGAGACCTCGACTCCCAACCTAACAAAGGATCTGACTTTGTACCCCGACATTAGGATCTTACATCTGATTCCGACATCGACCCCAAGATGTTGACTCCCAACCCGATGGTACCTCATCGTGCGACTCAAATCCTAACAACAACTTGGGATCTTACCTCGACCTATGACCCATGATCCAACCTCAACTTGACTACTAAACCCAACCCACGACCTGACCTCGACTGTTGAAATGACAAGGGACCCTATCTATTCACCGATACGAGACACAACTCAGGCCTAGGATGTGACTCTTGACCCCAACCCAAGATCCAATCTCTAAACTTGACTCTAATCTAAGATCTATTTCTCGATCCTAACTTAAGATCTATTCATAACCTCGATTTGAGACTTAAAATTTTGACCCCAACTAGAGACCCAAATCCAACCTCGACTTATGACCACACTTTTGACCCTAACATGGGTCACAACTATCGACTCAAACCTCGAATATAGATATTGACCTTGACTCAAGAACCAACCTCGACCTAACTATGACTTAAAACCCTAATTCTTAGGACCCGACTCCCGACCTCGACCGAGAATCAAAATTTAACCATGACCTGAGATTTGAGATCCAACCTCAATTAAAGACCCGACCTGAGACCATAAATTCAACCTTAATCTAACTACTGATCTCAACCTATCTCCTAATTCTAACCCCCAATACTGACTATCGACCTTGACCCAAGTCCTCACTTCTAACTTAGGACCTACTCACAATTCCATCTCTCGACTACGATGCCAACGCAGGAACCCATCCTGAATCGAGTCTAGCTTAAGATTCAAGAGTTAAATTAGGGTCAAAAGTAAGGGTCAAGAGTCGATATCAATAGAGAGATTAGGAGTCGGGTCCTAGGTTTTAGGTTAGATCCCGAGTTGGGAGTCAGTAGTCAGGCGGGTCAAGAGTTGGGTTGTTAATTTGAAAGAGACTTTTGAAAAATATTTCCTTAATTTATATAGGGAACCATTTTCCTTAAATTTGAGAAAAATAAGTCTACTTCCAAAAAAAATTAAAAATATTAAACAACCCAAACATGAGAAAATAGAAAAAAAACAAAAATGTTTTCCTTCATATCAAATATACCCTGAGGGTAAAATTAGAAGTTTAAAATTAAATTATACTAAATATAGAAAAATGATACTCTCTTTGAGACTATCTAAAAAAAGAAGGGTGTCACATAATTTATGACAGAGAGTAGCAAATTTAGCTATGTCACTTAGAAAGCATGCCACATACATTACTAAAGCAATAGGAATTACCATTGGACAAATTTGTAGGTAAATAAGAAAATTCGTTGCTAATCCTATATAGTGACAGATTAATGATTAATTATCATAAAATTATGTTAATTATGATCAATTTTTCAATAGATTATTAATGTGAAGTTCATAGTTAATTCTATTTTATTTTCTGTGATAAATGGGGATAGAGGAAGTACCTCAACACTCCATGTAACACCCCAGACTTTACGTCATGCAAATAGATCTTAGAATAGGCTCACAAGATCCCTAGATCGAAAATAAACCACTTTAGGATGGGTTCAAATGGGTTAGGGGCATTTTTAGACATAGAAATAACTCATGTGATGCAAAAGGAATCCCACACGACAGCCCCGCACCGTGAGGGTCACCGCAATAGGCTATATCTCACCCAAGCGAAGGGCCCCACATTGTAAAGGGGCCTGCTCATGATGGAGGGTCACGTTGTGTGGCCTCCTTCTCACTATTGGGGTCGCTCCATAAGGTTTCCCCGTGCGATAGGGGTCACGCGATGAGGTTTCCACCATGCGATGGGGGTCTCGATATACCCCTTCCTTTTTGTCGATATGACTCCATTTTTGATATATTTTAAGGATATTAAGGTCTTTTCACATCCTTAAGTCATTTTTAATTTTATATGTACATGATTAGGACCTTAAGGATGACTTTTCACTTCTAAGATCATATTCTAGTCATTCTAATAGTAAGAGAGGATAAAACCACCTAGGGTTCAATATTTCTAAATTCCAAGGATCAATTTATGTTAAGTCCTCTTCACGAAGAGGTATGTAAAACTATCCTAACACTCATGGGTATAAGTATGATATTTTAATAAATCCTATATCATGTATGTTAAGTTATGGACTTAGAAATTAATTGAAAAGCATGAATTATGAAACCCCCTTGTTATGATGAAATTATGTATTTACTATGGGGTTTTCTATAAACTTTAGATTTTATTCATGTGCATATGTTATAGGTTTTGAAGTAACTGAAGTGTTTTAAATATGAACCGCATTTTATGATAAAAAGTATGTATTTAAAAATTGTTGTGAGTTCTCAAATGAATATGGAAAGATTGGTGTTCGAATGATTCTTTTATCAAATTATGGACTGATTATTTATATGATTTTTAGAGAGCATCTTTTGTACTTCAAAATACTTTGTTTTCTCATGAAACTTGCATAAATTATGAAAGAGATGACCACCTAAGAGTTATGTCTTAAAAGGAAATTATTTTACCTAAACTTGTATGTCCATTTTGAAAGAGAACTCTCTTATGATATTTGAATCATCTTGGTGGTTAATAATATATTTTGGGAAAAAAAGGATATGGATACGATATGATACGATATGATACAATATGATATAATGTGATACAATACGATATGATACGATACGATATGATATGATATGATATGATATGATATGATATGATATGATATGATATGATATGATATGATATGATACGATACGGTACGATACAATATGATATGATATGATATGATATGATATGATATGATATGATATGATATGATATGATATGATATGATATGATATGATATGATATGATGTGAGAGTATGATTTTGAAGAGGCTAAAAATACGCTCTAAGAGAGTTAGACGGTTACTCAAAGAAGGAATAAGCGGAAATCTTATTTCTCGAAACCATTTTTGTCAGTAGGGGAGTGATTCTGTCCTAAATTATGGATTATCATTGTATAATTGCTATATGCAATTGTATAATAGACCAGACACCCTAATTCTTGCAACAAACTTAGATTATGGGTTTGGCCGATGAGTTAATAACGGACCCATATAGGTCATGGTGTAATATACTTGTAGGGTGTGCCATCTAGCTCATAATTAAGGAAAAGAGTAGAGTCTATATTTTACGAGATTGAATGAAGTTTTAAGCATGCCCATGTGTTTTCGATCTCTACTATGTTAAAGTGTTTTCATAATGCTATTGATGATTTTATGTAAAGTATATGTTATTTTTGGATTGTTCTGCATATCAATACATTCCAATTATTGATCATCCTCGGGCTCCTACATTGTTTCATAATATAGGATCTGAGGCTCAGTCCTGTGGTCCAGTGTAGCAGTAAGATTCCAGACAGATTCAGAGTAGGAGATCCATCTCGAAAGGTATTTATATATATGTTTAGCTTTATTTTAGTTTTATGGTCTGGTCGGGGCCTTTGTCTCAGCCTAGACAGATACTCAGTAGTAGAGACTTTGTAGACCAGATCTTGATTCATATTAAGTTATGACTTTAAATTGAAAAGTTTACTTAATAGACTATTGAGAATCTTATGATATTATTTTGCATTTCGTTGAATGAATTAGGCTTCTAATAATATGCTATGGAGCCTCTCAGGCATTCATGGTTTGGGGATGCCTGTCGCCCTAGACTCAGGCCATGACAAGCTTTATATCTGAGCACGGTCCATAATATCAGGGTGTATATGAAGCTGTGTCAAGTAGAGTCCCTTTTATGGGTGTGTATCGCACCACACTTTTAAAAGGGAGGCCACGAGGCATTAAGAAATGTTTTTCTTTCTTCATGTTCTAGTTCATGCTACAGAGTCTAGTTATAATGAAATCCTCCTAACTCATGAATTTCTGTGTTTCTGATCATACCTCCCCAAATATCCAATGGTCAAAACACGTCATTCGAAACCTCCATCCCTACTGAGGCAAATGCTGAAGAGGTATAGCCGACTATAGGATGTATACCTGATATAAATCATATATTTCGGACTTCACAATTCCTCCTAGGATCCCACCAACCCTAACTAGTCCTCATCAAGATACTCGAGATGATATTCACCGTACACAGACCCTTCTGGGGGAGGTCTTAAATATTGAGTTCCATTAGTCTATTACATGCTTGCTCAACTCATTGTATCGCAGTCACATCAGTCTAAAAATATTGGCTGGGTCACTGGTTCTTTTGAGATCACTCGGGTTGGTCAATTCATGAGGCTGAACCAACCTACATTTTTGGTTTCTAAAGTTGGGAAAGATCCTTAAGATTTTATAGATAAAATGGAGAAGATATTTTGGGTGATGCATGTTAGTGATATAGAGGGGCTGGAGTTTGTTGCTTATCAGTTGAAAAGGGTGTCTTACAAGTGGTATGACGAGTGGGAAGACTTAAGAGGTGAGAATTTTAAACCTGCAGTATGGGAGAAGTTTTTTATGCTTTGCATGATCATTTATTTTCTCGAGAGTTGAGGGAAGCTAAGGCTGAGGAATTTTTGAATCTAAAGCAGGGTAAGATGAATGTCAATAAGTATGGATTGAAATTCATCCAACTATCTTGTTATGCCCAAGATTTGGTGTCCAATATGATGTCATGACCCGAACCAGGGTCTAGCCGTGATGGGTATCTCAGGTCCACCAAGGATCGAAGACCACCCCCTTAAACCAACCTCAATATCACAATAATAATCATAATAACAATATGAAATCCAACTAAATAGTAATGAGAAGATTGATAAATGACTCAATAAAACTAAGTGTCAAAACCATAACCAACTAACCCATATTTGTCCATAATAGCCTCTAAAATCAGAATATGAAGCAGGTCAGGACATGCTCCCAACCACGACCAAAAGAATCCAAAAAGTACTAAGATAAAATAAAAGAAAATGGAAATGATAAAGCCTTCTAGATAATGGAGGCTCACCACTTCACAACTACTCGACGAACGTGCTAATCCACCTAATGTTGCACAGGGGTAAAGGAAGTGTCTTTGGACCCTACATTATGAAACAATGTAGAGTCCTAGAATGGTTAGCGAGGTGAGCGCTCGCATGTAACTCAGAGAAAATGATTACATAATGTCATTTCCAAAACTTAGTCAAAACCACAATGTACACATTTATATACATATATATAAGATGTTGGTATAGGGAACAAGGTTTAAGCATAAGATTTTGAAATCATTAAACTGGACTGTGTATCTCTAACCATCTTAAGGGAACCCACGGTCTATATAGGTTCATCTCCCCCTGCTGAAAGGGTCCTAGTGTGTGTTAGCTGGATGAACTTGAGAAATCCAAGGAAGGGACAAAGCCACTGAGGCTCCAACCATTCCAAAAATATATATATAATGTGTAAACTATTGTAAAACCCCGCAAAGTCCTAGTCCTTTTAGTCCTATATAGCATGCCAAAAGAGGTCCCATACTTAGAAAATTTCAGTAAAATGTTAACGCTTAATCTGATTTTGGCCTCGATATTTCAATGGCATTATTTATTATATTTTTGGCCATATATTTGTCGATTTTTAAATTTATTCATGACAGGGATGTAGTAGGTCATATTGGGTGAGTTTTGGAATTTTGGACATTGTTTGAGTCATTTTTGGATGGCCAAAACATCAAGCCAACACGATCTTGATGCATTGTATTTGCTATAGCATCGTACCCATCAACGCGACGTGTCAGTGATTGCGTCGACCTCATCGATGCGGCGCGTTGCCTATCGCATCACTGGGCTAGTTTTTCTCATTAACTTATGACTTTCCAAGGTCATTTACGTCCTTTTTCCCTCACCCAATTCAGCTAAAACACGAAATTAAGCTCCCAAAAGGGCAAAATACATTTATTCTTCACAAATCCTCTCAAGAAAAAAACCCTAGGTTCATCAAGTTCAAGTCCAATTTCCAAGAAATCCCCAACAATCTTTATGAAATCCACATCAAGGTATGTTATGTGTTCATCCTTGGGTTTCCTCCCATCCTTGGAGTTCAAGAACTTTTTTTAAAACTACAAGTTCTCATATTCATGATTTACATGCGCAAATTGGGTTGTATTCATGTTTGTGTTGTTGTATGGATTTCAATTCAAGATTTAATTATAAGTTTCATGAACATAGATAGCATGTATGTTGATTGATGTATTTCCCATGTTAAAATCCTTGAAATTGCAAGTTTAAGTTGTAGTCATGATGCTTATGTGTTGTTTACTACCATGTGCATTAATTATGCTCCCCAAGTGTTTGATAGAATGTCCATGTGAATTGAATAGTGTAATCATGACATGTTATCATGTGTTCTTATTCATGTACAAGTTTATGACCTCTAAGTGTTTGACAAAATATCTCAGTGAATGAATTGTGAACAATTGACTATTGTTATGCATTCAAGATTTGTTATATTTTATTATTGATGCTATCGAGTCCTGGGGGTATTTATTACCCAAAATCTAGCTATTTACTTAGTTCCAGTAGTAATAGAATAGTCCCAATAAAGGTTAAGAACAGTAGTACTCAGTCAGTAATAAAAATCAGTCCAGTTTAGTCAGTCAACACGATCAGTGTCAGTTCAGTCAAGCCTAGTACAGTCTAGTGATCAGTTCAGTGTCGATTCAGTTAGGAGTAGGATTCATCACCGAGTGAAACTAGGGATAGGCTATTCCTTATAGCAGAGGGTTTGACCCTTAGTAGCAGTCTTGAGTTACAGAACTACGTAGCTAGCGTAGGGTAAGTCGTCCTCCTACCAGACTAACGTTGACGCCATCATATGTATATTTCATGAGTCTTCCTGCCAGATTAGGGTTGACCCAACATTATTAGTATCCCATGGAAAGGTGCTAACACCCTTCCAATTGGGGTTATAGGTTGGACCCCAAATCAGTTTATATCAGAGTATGTCGGTTAGATAAAAACTCTCACAGTTACAGTTTCAGTCTCAGTATTCAGTAAAGAACTCAGTCAGTTCTACAAAACTATGGCTATCAGTTATCAGTTACTCAGCCATTAGAACTCAGTACTCAGTTTCAGTATAATCTCAGATACATGAAGTATATCTACATGCGCAGTATTGCATGTTCAGTATGTTAAGCATTTATAAACTTTCATGTACACTCATCCAGTTACTTTATGATGTTCATTCAGCCAGTTATCATCTCATGCATATGAACCTATGTATATCAGCCTTTCCTTACTTAGTATACCAATACATTCCACGTACTGACACATACTCTCTTTTGTGCTATGATGTCTCATATCATAGGTTCAGACGCACGAGTTCCTGATCATACTTAGCAGCTCAGGATATCAGTGGCAGATTCAGAAGTGAGTTCTCATCCATCAAGGATATTATTTTATTTCAGCATTTCAGCATATTTAGTATGTTCAGTAGTTGCAGTTAGTTGGGGACTTGTCCCATCAACTCAACATTCAGATAGTTTGAGGCTTTCGAACTAGATTACTTCAGACAGACATTCAGTATTTTCAGTATTATTATCAGTATTCAGTATTTGTTTTCAGTTTATGCATCTTATGGCATTTTCAGCCTTACTTCCACTTATATTTCCAGTATTATTATTCAGTGCTCACAACAGGTACCAGACATGGGTTAGCTTGTGATCCTTCAGGGTCGTAAGCACTGTGTGACACCCAAGTATTGTCTCAGGGCGTTACAACTATGCACACGGTCATAAAGACCCCACACCGGTAAACGTGGTTTCTAGTATCGGTCCCTTTGGGACCTCCACCTTCCACGGCGAGCTACACAACCCCCTTTAAGCCCAAATTAAAACTATTTACACACTTAATTCCAACCATTAACCTGGGATTCATTCCTTAAGGCACTAATCAATTGGTATCATCATACCAATACTCTTGCAAGCTTAATCACATATGCCAAATTAATTCACACAACCACATTAACTCCCTAAGTTCCATCAAAATCCAATCCATGGACACCAAGGTCTTTCAAAACCAATTTAAAGAACTGTTTCTCCATTAAAGAAATGTATTGAGTTCAAAAACAAGTTAAACCATGCAATTTTCCATAATTTAAATCAAATTCATAAAGTGGGCTGAGGTTTATGCAATTCCAAGCCAAAATCCATCCAATTTGGGGAAACCCACATTCTCCATTCCAACTATTTCAATTAAAGTGCCAATTCAATACCAAAAACACAAATTTAAAGCATGGACAACTAGTTCAAGTCATGGGACAAGTAATTAAGTCAATAACAACCAAAAACCCTTAACCCAATTTCAAAACCCACAATTTAAATCACATGGAAATCCATCAATTCAATGTCGCAATGTATAATTAAAGTTTGAGGAATATAAATATGCCTAAAACACACAAGAATTTCTAATCAATTTGAAATTTGGAGCCCGGATGATGAATACAAAGTGAAACCCTTGAATGTTCTTGAGTTTTGTGTTTGAGAGTGAAATAGAGGGATTTAATCTTTGAAAATTAATGGGAATAGGACTATTTTAGGTTTACAAGTCGTGGAAAAGGTGAAAAGATCAAAATCCCCTCACTCTTAAGTGAAAAAAATAAGACTAGATGAATTTTCACCCTTGGCGTGGCACGCTAATATTGCGGTGAAAATTCCAAAAGTTTCCTAGATTACCCTTTTAACATCCCTAAACATAATTTAAGTCAAAAATCGATATTAACAACATTTTTAGCATGAGAATAGCAAGAATACACCAAATTTAAATGAAAAACTCAAAAAATGACAAGAGTAAAATAAAACTCATACCTTAAGCACTTTCATCTAACTCGGGTAACAAGAATAGATATTTAGCCTTCATATCTTCCTCAGCTTTCCATGTAGCCTCTTCTACCTTTTGAATTCTCTAAAGGACCTTCACCAAAGCTATATCTTTGGTCCTTAATCAATGAACCTACCAATCCAATATCTCAATCATGACTTCACCATAATATAAGGAATCTGTAACACCAACATCCTCAACAAGCACTATCAAGGAAGGATCACCCACATGCTTTTTCAGCATGGACACATGGAACATAAGATGAATAGAACCCAAACTCACTAGCAAGTCTAACTCATACGGAACGTTCCTAATTCTCCTAAAAATTTGGTATAGACCAATGTAACAAGGACTAAATTTCCCCTTCTTCCTAAATCTCATGACTCCTTTGATAGGAGACACCTTCAGAAATATCCAATCATTTACTTCGAACTCAAATTTTGTTTGCCTCACATCCGTATAAAACTTTTGGTGCCTCTGATCAGCCTTAAGTCTTTCTCTAATTACTTTTACCTTTTCCGTAGCTTGGTTAACTAAGTCAAGACCAAACCACGTAGTCTCACCAACCACAAACCATCCAATAGGAGACCTACACCTCCTACATAAAAACCCTCAAAAGGAGCCATCTGAATGCTCGAATGAAAACTATTGTTATAAACAAACTCATTAAGAGGCAAATGATCAACCAGCTTTCCTTGAAATCAATCACATACGCCCTTAGAAAATCCTCCAAAGTCTGAATAGTAAGCTCTACTTGCCCATCCATTTGAAGGTGGAAAGTAGTGCTAAAGTTCATCGGTGTACCCAAACCTTTCTAAAATAAATGCCAAAAATGAGAAGAAAACTGTGTACCTCAATCAAAAATAAACACTATCACACCATGCAGCTTGACATTTGCCTGAATGAACAACCTGGCATAATCCTCTCCTCAGTAGTTAGTCCTTACAGGCAAGAAGTGAGTGGACTTATTCATTCTATACAGAATGATTCAAATCGAATCATACTATTGTGAGTTTGCAGAAGAACCGTGATGAAATTCATATAGATCATTTCCCACTTACTCATAGGAAACTCTATCTCTTGAGACGTGCCACCAGGCCTCAAGTGCTCAATCTTAACTTACTGACAAACTATACACTTAGCGACAAAAATTTCTACATCCATCTTTATATTGTTCCACCAATAAATCTCCTTACAGTCATGGTATATCTTAGAAGAAACTGGATAAACCGTATATCGAGACTCATGAGACTCCGTCAGAATCCTTTCCTGCAGTCCATCAATATGTGGAACAGACAACCTACCTTAGTACCTCAGAATACCATCTCCCCTAATCTCAAAAGTCATAACCTTTTATTGACCCACTTCATCCTTAATCTGCATAAGTATGGGATCTAAAGCCTACTTTTCCTTTACCTCAACACCAAGAAATGATTTGACCACTTCCCGATCAATAACTCCTCCATCTTTAGAGTCCAAAGATGAATTCCCAAGTTAGTTAATCTGTGAATGTCCTTCACTAATCCGTTTTTCACCTCATCAACATAGGATAAGCTCCCTATAGATAACCTGCTAAGAGCATCAGCAACAACATTAGCTTTACTTGGGTGGTAGTAAAGACTCATATTGTAATCCTTGAGTAATTTAAGCCACCACCTTTTCTTGATATTCAACTCCTTTTGAGTGAACACATACTGCAAGCTCTTATGATCTGAATAGATATCCACATGCAGCCTATATAAATAATAGCGCCAAATTTTCAAAGGAAAAACCACAGCCGCCAACGCTAGATCATGACTCGGATAGTTTATTTTATGAAGCTTAAACTACCTAAAAGAAATCACCACAACCTTACCACGATACATCAATACACAGCCCATCCCCATACGGGGCACATCACAAAACATAACAAAACCATCAGTACCCTTGGGCAGGATCAAAACTGGTGTAGAAGTCAACTTATCCTTCAACTTCTCAAAACTACGCTCACAAGTATCGGACCAAAAAAACTTAACCTTTTTTTGAGTCAATCTTGTCAATGGAGCAGCAATAGAAGAGAAACTCTCCACAAACCTCCTATTATACCAGGCCAAGCCCAAGAAGCTCTTAATGTTGGTCGAAGTCATGGGTCTAGGCCATTTCTTCACCACCTTAACTTTTTATGGATCCACCTTGATTCCCTCACTAGAAATAACATGACCAAGAAAATTCACAACATTCAACCAAAACTCACACTAAAAATTTTGCATATAACTTCTGGCCCTTAAGGGTCTGCAACACAATTCAGAGGTAATTGACATAATCCTCCTCACTCTTGGAATACACCAAGATATAATCAATAAACATTATCATACATAGGTCTAAGAACAACTAAAAAACCTGATTCATAAGATCCATGAATGCTGTCGGAGAATAAGTCAACCTAAATGACATAACCAAAAACTCATAGTAACTATATCGGGTTGGAAAAGCAGTCTTGGGAATATCAATTTCACTATTTTTCAACTGATGATAACCCGAATGAAGATCAATCTTAAAGAAGCATCTAGCACCTTGAAGTTGATCGAAAAGATCATTAATCCTTGGAAGAGGGTACTTTTTCTTTACTATCACCTTATTTAACTGATGGTAATCTATACACATCCGAAGAGACCTCTCTTTCTTTCGCATGAAAAGTATAGGAGCACCCCATGGGAAAATACTAGGACGGATGATACCCTTACCAAGAAGATCTTTTAATGGATCCTTTAGCTCCTTCAACTTAGTCGGAGCCATTCTATAAAAAGGAATGGAAATAGGACAGGTATCTAGTAAAAGATCAATCCCAAAGTCTATTTTCCTATTGGAAGAAATTCCAGGAAGATCATTAGGAAACACTTTAGGAAATTCATTAACCACGAGAACAGATTGCAATGAAGGACTTTCATAGTTAGAGTCCTTAACCCAAACTAGATGATATAAATACCCTTTTGAAATCAATTTCTGATCTCTAACATGAGAGATGAACCTTTTTTTAGGCACTAAAAAACTTCTCTCCCATCTAATTATCAGCTTATTAGGAAAGTGAAAACTGACCTTTCAGGTCCTACTATCCAAAGATGCATAGCACGAATAAAGCCAGCCCATCTCTAAGATCACATCAAAATCTACCATATCCAACTCTATCAAATCTACCAATGTCTCTGTATGAAAGATAGACATCACACAACCTCTATAAATTTTTCTAGCAACTATAGAATCACCTACCGGGATAGATACACAAAAGGGGTCAAAAATACTCTTGTTACCAAAACCAAAATGTACAACCGCATAAGAAAGGGTATACCTCGGGTTAAGCAGACAATACACATCTCAATAGAAGAGTTGTATCATACTAGTAATAACATCTAGAGATGCCTCAGATTCCTAAGAGAGTAGCAAGTTCATAGAGGTGATTCCAGGAAATATCGGTACCAGAAGTAGTGCCCTTTGGTGCAGGAGCTGAGGAAGTAGCAACTAGAACTTTATTATCTCCAGTATCATCCTTGGCTGAAGGACAATCCCACTGCATGTGACCCAGCTGACCATAATTATAACACTTTTTCCTTTCCTCCTTATAATAACCATGATGAAGCTGCCCACAAAATGACAAAGAGGATAAGGTGTGGTTGACTGAGCTCCACTAGCCTGAGACTGCGCACCCTGTGCCATAGAACCACCGCTAGACTGAGAATGATGATTACCAGATAGCTTAGGATAAGGAGCACTAACAGACGAATAATAATTGCCCTAGTTCTTCTTTTTGGTCCATTGTTACCATCTCTCCTACATTCTACTAACCCCACCCTACTCTTAATACTTGAACTTCTTATTCTACCTCTCTCTAATTTCTTCCTATTTCTTCTTTTAATTCTCAACCTCCTACATATAAACTATAAGCCTAGCGAAGCACATATAATTATTTAGCATTACAGCCTTACATTCTAATACCAAGTCGCGGGACAACCCAAAAGCTAACTTTCTCATCTTGGACCTCTAGTTAGACACCAACTCTAGAGCATAATGAGACAGCTGCTAAAATTTTAATGAATACTCTTTCATACTCATTTTTCCCTACTTTAGATTAACAGACTCCTCCACCTTAGATTCTCTCAACTCCTGAGGAAAGAAGTGATCAAGAAAGGCACCCAAAAACTCATTCTATAATGTCGGGTCCACATCATCAACCCTCAATTGCTCCCACTTCTCATACCATTAATATGCTATTTCTTCCAGCTGATATGTAGTAAACTCTACACCTTTAGAATCTATAGCATGCCTCACTCTGAAAATCTTCTCTATCTCATCCACAAACCCTTGAGGATCCTCCTCAGCCTTAGAGCCTGCAAAAGTTGGGGGATTCAATCTCACGACCTTGCCAACCCGAGTGACCTCAAATGAAAGAGCAATAGAACTAACATGATCCAACTAATAAGACTGAGATATTACCAACTTAGTGAGCAAATAAATAGACTAATGAAACTCTGCATTAGAGATGCCTTTCTAGGGAGGTTGATCATAAGCATCACTACCCTGAGAATCCTAAGAAAAACTAGTGGGGATAGGTTGAACTCTATGTGGAGTAGCACAATCAGAAGCAGAGAACCTAGACTGGGTCTACACTCCATACACGAGGTGAGTCCCCTCCACATTATCCTCAGGCGGGACAGAGTTCCCAGTAAAGTTTCTATGAATATCAAATCTTTGGGAGGCATAATCTGAAATATGAGAAAACCAGGAGTTATAGAAGTTACATAACACTAGACTCTATAGCCCAAAAATAGAACAAGAAAGGGAAATATTCCTAAATGCCTTGTAGCCTCCTCTTTATAAGTGTAGCGTGCTACACACCCATAAAAGGACTCTACCTAACATGGCTTTGTGGACACCCAACGAATCTAAATTATGCTCTAATACCATACTTTTCATAACCTAAACCAGGGCCTGGCCATGATGGGTATCTCAAGTCCACCAAGTACCGGGGAACACCCCCTTAAACCAACCTCAAGAGCATAATAATAATCACTATAATAATGCGGAAGCCAACTAAATGGAAATAAGAAGATGGAGAAATGACTCAATGAAACTAAGTGCCAAAACCATAACCAACCAACCAACAGTTGTCCATAATAGCCTCAAAAACTAGAATATTAAGCAGGTCGGGACATGCCCCCGACCATGAAAAAAAGAATCAAAAAGTATTGAGTCAAAATAAAAGAATATGGAAATGATAAGGCCTTTTGTAGGATGGGGGCTCACTACTTCACAGCTACTCGATGAATGTGCTAATTCACCTAATGCTGCAAAAAGGTAAAAGAAGTGTCTTTGGACCCTGCATTATGAAATAATGTACATCCTAGGATGGATAGAGGGGTGAGCGCTAGCATGTAACTCAGGGGAAATGATAACATTATGCCATTTCCAAAAATGAGTCAAAACCACAACGTATACATTTATATACATATATATAAGATGATAGGATAGGTAACAAGGTTTAAGAATGAGAATTTAAAATCATTAACCTGGATTGTGTAGCTCTAACCGTCCTAAGGGAAACTGTGAACTATATAGGTTTAGCTCCCCTTGTTGAGAAGGCCCTAATGCGTGTTAGCTGAATGAACTGGAGAATTTGAGGAAGGACTAAAGCCACCGAGGCTCCAACTATTCCAAAAAATATACATAATATATGAACTATGCACACGATCATAAAGACCCCCTCCCCCCGCTGGCAAACGTGGTTTCTAGTATCGGTCCCTCCGGGACCTCCACCTTCCACGTCGAGCTACACAACCTCCTTTAAGCCCAAATAAAAACCATTTACAGGCATAATCCAACCATTAACTTAGAGTCATTCATTAAGGAATTAACCACTTGGTATCATCATACTAATACACTTGTAAGAGAAATCGCATATGCCAAATTAATTCACACAACCACATTGATTCCCTAAGTTCCACTAGAATCTAATCTATGGCCACCAAGGCCTTTCAAAACTAATTTAAATAATCAATTATCCATTAATGAAATGAATTGAGTTAAAAATAAGTTAAACCATATAATTTTCCATAATTCAAAACAAACTCATAAAGTGGGATCAGGTCCATGGAATTCTAAGCCAAAATTCATTCAATTTGGGGAAAGCCTTGTTCTCTATTCCAACCATTTAACTAAAGTATCAATTAAATCCCAAAACACTAATTTAAAGCATGGATAACCAATTCAAGTCATGGTATGAGTAATTAAGTCAATAACAACCATAATCCCTCAACCTAATTTCAAAACCCACAATTTAAATCACATGGAAATCTATCAAATCAGTGCCATAATGTAAAATTAAAGTTTGTGGAAGAGAAACATGCCTGAAACACACAAGAATTTGTAATCAATTTGAAATTTGGAACTCGAATAATGAATTCAAAGTGAAACCATTGAATGTTCTTGGGTTTTGTGTTTGAAAGTGAAATAGAGGGATTTGATCTTTGAAAATTTATGGGAATAGGACTACTTTATGTTTATAAGTCATGGAAAAGGTGAAAAGACTGACACGACCCAAACCAGGGCTTGTCATAGTAGGCGATCCCAAGCCCAACCAGGACCGGGAACTTCTCCCGTTACCCAACTCGACTACCAAATGCATACCATGAGTTAGCTAATGTCTGAACATATAACCAGATAGTGTATTCACCTATGTGGTGACTCTGGGATAAGTCTATCTAATACCAACCCAACCAAGTCCAACCACCCAATAAGCAACCCAAACCAATGCGTAAATCATAAGCCAATATCATGATAATAAGATAAAATATATCTATATATAAACATAACCAATCCATACCATACCAAGTCCATAGTTGTCCATATAAAGCCTCTAGACCAACCAAAGAGAACCTAGTCGGGACATGCCCCCAGCCATAGCCAAAACTAAAGTCTATAAAAGAGAGAAATATGTAAAGTAAACCATGACATGAAATAGATGCCTTTTGAAATATGGAAGCTCACCACTTCAATGTAGTATTAAATGTCCCCGAATACGATCACTAAGTAGAAGAAGTAGAATGGCCGATTCCTGCATAGCGTGCGTGTACAGCCGTCCGAAAATAGGTTAGTGGATGAACACTAGTATGCACTCAGGATAAGGATAAGATAATGCCATTTACAAAGCCAAGTAAAACAATTCATTATGCATACAACCATACATATCTATAACCATGCTGGGAAAGGGAACCGGGTTTAGTATACATTCAAAACCTTTACCTAGGTTGTGTAGCTTTGTCGTCATATACCACCCATGGGTTATATGGGTTCAGCTCCCCCTACTGAAAGAGACCCAGTGTGTGTAGCTGTGTGACTAGGGAAGAAAACCTTGGATGACTAGCACATCCCCAAAAATATAGTGTGACATCATGCACATGATCACCAAGACCAACCTCACATCGGATAATATGAGTTTTAAATTTTGGTTCCCTGGGACCTTCACCTTACACGGCTTTGCTACCCATCCCGCCATTATTAACCAATTAAAACCATAACCAAGAAATCAAACAATTCATTTACCATTTATTAAACAAGACTTTTTAGTGGTGGTATCGTCATACCGACCATACTTGCAAGTACTATCCATAGCCAACCATGTATGGGTTTAAGGGGACTTCCAAGTGCCCTTCCATTTACCATATTAAACCACTTCGGGGATTCCATGTACCCCACAAGCATCACCATTTTCATAGCCACAAAGGCTTTACCATTTAATCCTTCCAAACCATGTACACCATTTATACCATTTAAAACCATTTCCAAACCATCTTAGACCATTCCAAACATTTAAAGAATTTTATATCATTTAAACTATATAAACCATGAAAAACCATCCAAATCCATTTAAGGTTCCATTACCAAAAAAACCCATGCAAGAGTTCTAATAAAAGTTCAACAATAAAGTGAAAACATTCTTTAAGGCATTTTATCGAACATGTTGAGGGCATGCCTTTACCAAGACCAAAACAAATCCATAAACTACCATAATTAGGGTTAATCAAGACCCATTTATTAAACCATAACCAACTAATAACCACATATTAAAACCATTACCAAAAACATGTAAAAACATTGTTTAAACCAATACCAAACCTTATGCATCAAAACTCTCAACATAAATTCCGAAAACCACCATTCATGATCCATTAATCAATGTTTAAAACATAATACATATGCCTTTAGTAGGAACTAACAATGAGGGAAGAAGTACATGCCTTATACAAGAAGATTCATAGAAGAAATCTCGACCTTTGAGCCCTTTAAAGAACACATGAAGAAAACCCTAGCCTCTAATCTTCAAGAGAGTATTTGAAGTGTTGTAATCTTTTAACAAGTGTTATGAAAGGCCACCAAGGGTTATATAACGTAAAGATATAAGGTATTTGAAGTAGGAAATATCCAAACTAACCTTGACTTAAAATTAAAAAAAAAGCCACATCCAGGGGTACGACTCACCTGTACGATCCGTATCCTAGGGTACGAGTGGTACCCCAACTCGTAGCCAAAACCATGATAAGACCCTACCTATTGGTTTTGATATGACTCATACCTCCCTATTCATACCTTAAGGGTATAAGTGGTACACTCAATCATACCTTGGGTAGATTCCACAAGACAAGCCAATCAAGCCCCATACGACTTGTCTCGCACCACTCGTATCTTTGGATACCACTTGTACCAAGATGAGTCATATCTGAAGAAGTATCTACACTAAATACATTGCCTAGCATATGATTGAACCCTCAATCTATCCCATGAGTCATATTCAAGGGTATAATTAGTACCCTTGAGTCATACCAAGTCCAGTGAGTCCAAAACCAAGGAAACTTTGCAAGGGTCCTATTCGTAGGGTATTTTAGTCTCCCCCACTAGGATCATTCGTCCTCAAATAATGGGTAAGGGTAGGAGACAAGAACAAGATAACACATTAACACCAAAAAAACTTTTCCTTAACCAAAATAGGAAGCAAGGACACACAACCAAGGTGAGAAGATCACTACATAACCCAAACACGATTTACACCCCCAACACCCCCATTCTGACCTCTAACTAAGTTAGAAAACAAAGATACAAGAGGAACCATTCCTCACTTTTAACCAATTTAGTAAACAAAAGGACATGTTGAAGGGCACATAGTTTTCGTATGAACTTCCAGAACAAAGAACCAATGCAGACACTTGGACTCCATATCCACTTCCGCATCCCAAATAAATTTCTCAGACCTTTAATTCGACTATAGAACCTTTATAGAAGACACACCTTATTTTCTCACAACTGGCAAACTTACCAATCTAAGATCTTTATCGGGACCCCCTTAAAGAATAAGGAATTTGAGATACCAATACCATCTAATGGAATCAACCAACCAAGGACCCTCCATACCTTTCCCCAATGCAAACTCATAGAAACCCAGATAAATGGACTTATGCAAGGTAAATTCCAATTTAACTTAGAATTTACCAAGACACACCTATAATATCCTGATCGTTCCTTAAGCCTAAATCAGTTTTTGGAGCAAATGGGAAGACTTCCAAAGTGATTAATGTTTAAAACATGTGTTATTTCTCTAATTTCTACTTTTTTTTCATGTGGAGAATTAAATAATCTTTCCATCGATACCAAATTCGCCCAAATCCGACACTCAGGTGAAGAGTTAGAGCTATTTTAGTGAGACAGTGTGCCACCTGGAACTTTAGCGCATCGCAGAGACAGCCAAAATGGCAATTGTCATTTCCTGTGAGCCTTCACGATATTGGTGCATCGTGCCAAGGCTCAATATCAGAATTGTCAAATTCCAGTGCACCAACGCGATTCCACCACATCGCGGTGCCCTTCCAGTTCACGACCAAGATGGTAAATGTGACTTCACCGCATCGCGCCATTAAGCAGTTTCCCAATTGCCAAAATCTAGTGAAGGTCCATGATCATGGCACGTCGCACTAGGGACAAAAATTGGGCTCCAGTTCTAGAATTTGCTCAAGGGTATTTTGGTCTTTCCACCCATCCTTACCCACTATATATATACAAATAGAGGAGAAAATCCTCATTTTTCTCTTCCATTCCATCCAAAAGATAGGGTTTCTCTCCAAAATCCCATCCAATTCATGTCTAAACATCTCAAAATTGAGCCGTATCTTTCACAAATTAGTTCAAGATTCAAAACTTCCAAGTAAAGAACATTAAGAACCCTAACTCAAGAAGTGGGAAAAGAAGTTCCAATTAAGTTTCTTCATCTCAAAATCATAATCAAGGTATGTGGGGCTTGAACAAGAATATCCTTTCATTCTTGTGCCCAAAGAATTGATTTTTACTATTGGAATTTCATGATTGTGCAAAGTGGGTTTATACCCAAATTTTTGTATGATTGAGTTATTAGAATTAAGCTATTCAAGATTGATATACATGACTATTTCATTGTTTTATTTCCTAAATTGAGAACTTATACTATGAATTGTATATTGCTACTATGAATTAGAATTGATGATTTCCAAGTGATAAATGATAAGAGTCATGATTTTTAGCTTTTCCATGAGAAGTTGATTATTGAATATATAAATATTGACGTTTGAGTCTAAGAGTCAAGAATGAATCTTGTGATGCTTTCTTGAAGTTTTGACATTTGATATAAGTTAATAAGCAAGTCCACTTGATGTTGAGAAAGATTGTTTTGAGTTGAGTCGAGTTAGGAATCCACAAATTATTTATGATTTACCAATGAGATATATTTATGATTTTGGTTTCTATGGTAGACCCTTGAGTTGATTAAGGTAGATTTCCTAACGCATTCTGAGCTTGAGTCTGCGAGTAGTATTTAGCACCGAGCGGAAAGTGTGGGTTCAGCGCATCCTACTTCCCTAGAACTATGTGTCACCGTAGGATAAAGATTAAGGGCCAAAAGCCAAGACAGTGATCACTAAAGTTAAGGTTCTACTCCGATGGCAAGGATAGAACAGCTCTCCCCAACATGAGCAAGATGTTGGACTCCATGTAAGCTCACATAGTTTATATCAGTTATAAGAAACTCCCAAGTCCATAAGAATGTACATTTCTAGAGTCACCAAGTTACTCTAAGTCTTGAGTTGAAGAGTTTGAGTTGAGTATAATGATTTATGAGATTTACAATGCTTGCATTACTATTGATGATTTATAAGGAATATATTTCAGCTAATTCAAGGAAAAAGAGTCATTATTGATAGCATGCATGATTTTCTTATATATTTATGATAATGTTTATAATGTTGCATACACCCCCACATACTCAGTACATTCCCAAGTACTTATTCCCATACTCTTCCATGTGCTATATTTCCTCGTGATGTAGGTTCAGGTGCTTAGTCTCAGCAGCGATAGTGATCTTTGAGTACCTTTAGCTACATTTCTGCAGTTGGTGAGTCCTCATGGTTCGAGGACCTATTTCCCTGATTTTGCCTTGTTAGTAGATGGTTATTTCTTTTAAGTTCAGTATGAGTCAGTTGGGGATATGTCCCAATGGCTCCTCAGTCTTATGTAGTAGAGGCTTTTGTCAGACTAGAGTACCAGTATGTACACAAATTTTAGTATTTTGTTTGTACAGGCCAGTATTTCTCCATAATTAAGTATGTTCAAGTTCATGACATAATTATTCTTCCCTATTTTAGCATGATTAGTGTTATAGTAAGTTCTGAAAGTGATGATAGGCTTAGAGGGTTAGCTTGAGGCGACGTGTGGCCTTAAGCATCGAGTGACATCTCCGGATGGGTTCTTGGGGCATTACAACACCACTACAAGAGCTTGATTCTAGCTATACACCACCTCCATGTTCAATTATCCAAAGCTAAAAGGAGTTAACTTAGGCCACTGGGCTCTACTCCTCACATCTATCTCGAAACACCACTCCGTTTCCATCACCATTATAATAAGAAAACCATAAGTAAAAGACATGCGCAAACCATGTCCAGCCCCTATAACCAAAACCCCCAGCCTATAATCAAACACCCAAAATCATACAACTACTAAGAAAAGAAAATAAATCATAAAACCATGCCCTACCAGACCTCTCAAGTGCCCAACACAACTTATTGGTATATCTATAAACCATAATATTCAAGCCTACCGCTTATATACTCGCGGTATGATCTATCCCTCAAAATATCTAGCACACTCTATTATTTCCACAAGGATTTTTCACCACCTATTCCTTTCCTAACTATTTCTCATAACAAAAACCTTACCTCACTTTCCAAAACCTTAACTCTGGAAGTCACCCTAAACTCTCCCCCACTAAGGGGCTTCTACATTGCCGAATTAAACCCATCACCATACTTTCAAAACCACTACCATCCTAACATAAGAAGAGTCATTTAAGAAACCTAATTACAAGAGTTATCTATGCCTCCTAAGGCAAGATCCTAGAGATAAGACACGACACTATAGGGACGAAGTACTTTACGACAACCGCCTAGACCATAATGATAAAACATACCGACCAAACCATACCATAAGAGGAGTTCTTAAGACTAGACACCAAAAAAAAAACACAACCACACATACCATGAGTAACTTAACACAAGGTCAAGGCTTATATCCAGGGAACAAGGCAAATTCAAGAAGTGAACCTTAGTCATAAGTGCTATAAGAATGCATACAACATGAGTAAAGTAATTTGTTAACCGAGAGAGAAGTGTATCACTAGAATATGCAACCCGACCTTCCCTTGAAGTCCACCACTACCACCAACCCTCATCCCATTACACCAACGAACACAATTCTTTACTCTAATGGGTACCACCAAAGACGTACACTAGGACACTTGGTTCTCCCATACCCAAAACCTTATTCAACCAAATGCTACCCAGAGCCCAGAATAGACATGCAAAAACTATGAGACCAAGTTGATTCCAAGGTTTCCAATTAAACCAAAACTATTTAAAATCATAACATGGCCACCAAAGCCTTTTCATAAGTCATTTGAATCCAACTAAACCAATTCATGCTCTTTTAACCATGTATGCAATGCAGAGATTCTAGAATAGTCAAACCATATGACAATATTACATTCAACGGAAATTTCATAAATAGTTTGAGGACATATACTTTCCAAGACCAAACCCAAGTAATTGAGGAATCCATAGTACCCCAAATTCATTTAACATTCTCATGCATCCCACAATGTTCATAAACATAAATAAAGCATGAATTATGCGTCATAACCTATGGAAAATAACTTAAATGAGTAATCATGTCAAAGACATCAATTGTGCCAAAACCCAATTTCAAAATTAGGAATTTAATAATTAATTTCATGCCAACAATAAAGTACAAGTATAGGGACAAGGATACATGAAAGCTCCATGATTCAAACCTATCGAAAGACAAAATCCCCAGTCCCTCCGTTCAACCTATTGGTATAACTCTCCCACTATTGTATTTCCTAAATCATCAACCTCATCCAACCTACCAATTTACCTCTACCACTCCTGCATTGCTATTTCCAAACTTATCATACTCCTTTTTATCAAAATCAAGCATCTTGATTCAAGCCTAGGATCTACCAACCACTGTGTACTACTAGCAAAGTACCCTTATAGAATATACATAAGCATAGTCCACCCTAAAAGGAGGAAACTCTAAATTCCTTAGTCACCCACCGACAACTATCTATTTCCATGAAAAACCATTCCCCTTATGCATGCAAGAACAAAATACTCCACAGGGGAATATTAAGACTGATGAGAACTTCATCTAAGAGATCTCTAAATTTCTCCTTAAGATCCTTTTAATCCACCAGAACCATTCTATAAAGAAGGAATAGAAATTTGGACAAATGTCTAAGACAAGACCAACCCCAAATCCAATTGCCCCATTAGAAAGACACCTGAGGGTCATCAGAAAGGACCCCAGGAAATTCATGCACCACCAAAACTAAACATAAGAAAAGACCTTCTCAGTTAGAATCTTTAACTCAGACCAACTAATAAAGACACCCATTGGAGATCAACCTCTGAGTTTTAAGATATAATATAACCTTTCCTTTATTAGCTAGGGAACGAAACCATTATCCCATTCTAAAACTAACTCACCAGAGAGCCTAACAAGTCTGATAATCTAATAATAAAAAGCACGAGTGCAACCAATTTATCCCCTAAATGACATTGAAATCCACCACATATGAGTCAAACAAATGTACTAAGACTTTTTAATTACCAATAGATGCCACACACCCCTATAGACTCTTTTGGCAATCACAGAGTCACTTATCGAGGTAGAAATAAAAGTAGAAGAAGAAGAAGAAGAAGAAGAAGAAG
>NC_061119.1:193144940-193166867 GCF_002878395.1 Capsicum annuum | reverse complement strand
AAATAATCTTGGGACCACATCCAAAATACACAACCACAAATAAGGTCACAAAAGAGAGGGAACCTTGAACCAAGTAAACCATACACACCATAAGGAAAGGAGTTTTCAACATACCAGTGTCGGCATCAAAAGATACCTCGAGCCTAAAGAATAGTAAGAATATTAAGACAATCCCTACCACTACTGAAGAAAGAGATAGTAGCCAATACTCTATTTTCCCAAGCAGAAACCCTTATGTGATATCCCCGTCAAATGAGACCAACTGACTAAAACCAAACTACTGATTCTTTCCTCCCAAGGAACAACCATGGTGCGACCAACCATAAAATTTATATAGAAAATGGGATAGTAAGGAATAGGCCCCATGAGTTGGACTAGATTCGTCCATGTTGTCCTTGAGTGGGACATGCGAGTTTTCAAGAACTTCAGATCATTGAGAAGACATGATCTAAAGAGTGAAACAAAGAAGATTCAGAGAAGAGTTCAAGACCTTAGACTCCATAACCCGAAAGTAGAATAACCAAGAAAGTGAAATATTCCTAAATACCTCATAGCCTCATAATTATAAGTGTGGTGCACGAGACAGCCATAAGTAAGACTCTACCCACACGGCTTTGTGGACACCTTATAATATTGAAACCTTAAGCTTTGATACCAACTTGGCACAACCCGAACTAGGTCCTCATTGTAGTGGGAAATCCTAAGCCCAACAAGGACCGAGAATAGCACCGATTACCCAACCCAACCACCAAATGCATACCTTGAGTCGGCTTATGTTCGACGGTATAACAAGATAGTATATTCACCCATGTGGTGACTCTTGGATAAGTCTATATCTGAACCAACCTAACTAGGTCCAACCACCTAATAAACAACCCAAACCAATGCAAAAATCATAAGCAAATATCATAATAATAAGACAACGTATATCTATATATGAAACAAAACCAATCCATGCCATACCCAAGTCTACAGTTGTCTATACAAATCCTCAAGACCAACCAAAGAGTACCTAGTCGGGACATGCCCCCGACCATAGCTAAAACCAAAGCCTATGAAAGATAAGAAATATGTAAAGTAAACCATGACATAAAATAGATGCCTTCTGAAATATGAAAGCTCACCAATTTAATCCAACATCGACTGTACCTGAATTCAATCACTAAGCTAGAAAAGTGGAATGGTTGGTTCCTACATAGCATGGGTATACAGTCTCCCGAAAATGGGTTAGTGGGTGAACACTAGCATGCACTTAAGATAAGGATAAGCTAATTCCATTTACAAAGTCAAGTAAAACCATCCATAATGTATGCAAACATAAATATATATAACTATGTTGGGAAAGGGAACTGGGTTTACCATTCATTTAAAACCTTTACCTAGGTTGTGTAGCATTGCTATCCTAAACCATCCACAGGCTATATGAGTTCAGCTCCCCTACTGAAAGGGACCCAGTGTATGTAGCCGCACATCCAGGGAAGAAAACCTAGTATGAGTAGTACATCCCCTAAAATATAGTGTGACATCATGCATACGGTCACCAAGACCAACCTCACATCGAAAAATATGAGTTTCTAATTTTGGCCCCTCAGGACCTCCACCTTCCATGGCTTTGCTACACATCCCTCTATTATTTCCCAATTAAAACCATTACCAAAAAACCAACCAATCAATTTACCATTTATTAACCAAGGCCATTTAGGGTGGTATCGTCATACCAACCATACATGCAAGTACTATCCATACCCAACCATATATGGGTTTAAGGGGACTTCTAAGTGCCCTTCTATTTACCATATTAAACCACTTGGGGAATTCCATGAACCCCACAAGCATAACCATTTTCACAGCCACCAAGGCTTTACCATTTAATCCTTCCAAACTATGTACACCATTTATACTATTTAAAACCATTTCCAAACCATTTTAGACCATGCCAAACATTTAAAGCATTTATATCATTTAAACCATTTAAAATATTAAAAACCATCCAAATCCATTTAAGGTTCCATTACCAAATCAAACTATGTAAAAGTTCTAATGAAAGTTCAACAATAGAGTGAAAATATTCTTTGAGGCATTTTATCAAACATATTGAGGGAATGTCTTTACCAAGACCAAAACTTATGCATAAACCACCATAATTAGGGTGACTCAAGACCCATTTATTAAACCATAACCAACCAATAACCACATATGTAAACCATTACCAAAGATATGTAAAAACATAGTTTAAACTAATACCAAACCTTATGCATCAAGACCCTCAACATATATTCCAAAAACCACCATTCATGATCCATAAATCATTGTTTAAAACACAATACATATGAATTTAGTAGGAACTAACAATGATTGAAGGAGTACATGTCTTATACAAGAATATTCTAGGAAGAAATCTCGACCTATGAGCCCTTTAAAGAACACATGAAGAAAACCCTGGCCTCCAATCTTCAAGAGAGTATTTTGAAGTGTTTTAATATTTAAAAAGGGTTATGAAAGGCCATCAAGGGTTATATAATGTGACGACATAAGGAATTTGAAGTAGGAAATGTTCAGACTACCCATGACTTAAAAATAAAAATAAGCCACGTCCAGGGGTACGACTCACCTATACAATCCGTATCCTAGGGTATGAGTGGTACCCAAACTCATACCCAAGACCATGCTAAGACCATACCTACTAGTTTCTATATGACTCACACCTCCTTACTCATACCTTAAGGGCATGAGTGGTACACTCAATCGTACCCACTAATTGTACCTTGGGCAGATTCCACAAGATAAGCCAATCAAGCACCATACGACTTGCCTTGCACCACTCATATCTTTGGATATGACTCGTAACAATAAGAGCCATATCTCGAGTAGTAGTTATACCAAACACACTACCTAGCATACAATTGAAACCTTAATCCATCCCATGAGTCGTATTCAAGGGTACGATTGGTACCCTTGAGTCATACCAGGTCCTGTAAGTCCAAAACTAAGAAAACTTTGCAAGGTTCCTATTCCTAGGGTATTTCAAAGACCAAAAGCCCCTCATCCTTAAGTGAAAAAAAGAAGACTGGATGAATTTCACCCTTAGTATGGAACGCTAATATTATAGAGGTTATCCTCCATACCACACTAATATTGTGGAGGGTAACCCCTATTACATGATAATATCGTGGACCCTCACTACCTCGAGGTCCCAAAATAACTCTGAACCCCTTTCAAAAAGTCTAAAACTTTTTGGGATTACCCTTTTTAAATTGCTTAACACAATTTAAGTGAAAAACTGATATTACAAATATGGGAAGGTAAAAAATAAATTGATTAAAATTTTAAGGTTCTTACATATGAAGTCTCGCATGAGAAAGTTCATATCCAGTTTTTCTGAAGATTTAGTGTTGGAATATAAGGGAGCAATGTTGAATAATGATATGGATATCTCTAGGTTTGTAGTGTATAGGAAGCAGGTAGAAGAGGAGAACAAAAAATAGGTAAGGATTGAAGAAAGGCAGACTAAGAAAGCTAAATCGGCAGATCAGGGTGTCAATTAGTACTAGAGTGGCAAATGGGAAAGAAATGGTCAAGAATGAAATTTTAGGATAATGATTGGTCGAAGGATAGCTAACTCGCACCTAGACCTCCAGTCGATCTGCAATTCCAACCCAACAGTAGGTCGAGGATTCAGGGCACTCAATAATAGTAGTATAACTCAGACTTTAAATCTTTACCCTTACTATAGAACTTGTGGAATGAATCACCCAGGAAAATGTCAGTATAGAACTCTAGTGTACTATGGATATGTACAGGATAGTTATTTTCTGCGAGAGTAACCCTATGAAAAGAGAACCTTTTGGGGAATAAAGGCTTAAGGTACTTCATCAGCCCCTCCAGCTAAGGTACTACTTTTGGTACTGGCGGCAGAATCTACTTGCTAGGACTCAAAAGTTTCAGCTGATATTATTACAGGTATATTACAAATATTCTCTCATTATATTTATATGTTACTTAATCCCTGGTCTACTTTGTCTTATGTGACCCCTTATATGGCAGTGAGCTTTTGAGCTCAAAATATTTCTGAACCCTTCTCTATCTCTACCCCTATTGGTGACTCTATAGTTGTTAGATAAGTTTATAGGGAATATATGGTGTCTATTTTTCATTAGGATACTATGCTAGACCTTGTAGATCTTGATATGGTGGACTTTGATGCTATATTAGATTGGTTCCATTCGTGTTATGCTATATTAGATTGTAGAACCAGTTACTTGTTATTTTCCTAATGAACCGATTATTAACTATGAGGTAAAATTCTTTGGCACCCAAATGGAATTTATATCTTATCTTAGGGCTCGTAAACTTTTAGTCAAAGGTTGTTTGTACCACCTTGTTTGGATCAAATATTCTAACACTAAAACTCACTTTCTTCAGGCGGTCCTTATAGTAAATAAGTTTCTAAAGTGTCTTTCCTAATAATCTCCATAGGATTTCCCCAGATAGAAAAATAGATTTTAAAATTAACCTATTTCCTGGAACTCATCCTATTTCTATTTCACCGTATAGGAAGGCCCCAAAAAAGCTAAAAGAATTGAAAGAATAGTTAAAGGACCTTCTTGATAAGGGTTTAATTCATCCAAGTGTCTCTTCTTAAGGTACTCCCGTACTCTTCGTGCATAATAAAAAGTTTCTCTCCATATGTTAATAGACTATCATCAGTTGAATAAAGTAACTATTAAGAATAAGTACCTTTTCCCCAGTATTGATGATCTTTCTGACCAGCTTTAGGGTGCTAAATATTTCTCTAAGATATAACTTCATTTAGGTTATCATCAGTTGAAAGTTATGGAGGTTGATATTCCTAAAATGGTTTTCAAACCCGATATGGTCATTATGCATTTCTGGTCATGTCCTTTGGATTGACTAATGTACCTGTATCTTTTATGAACCTCATGAATAAGGTGTTCCACCTATTTTGGATCAATTTTTCATAGTTTTCATTGATGATATTCTGATTTACTCCAAGAGTGCGGAGGAACATGCCAATCACCTCTGAATCATACTTTAGACCCTTAAGGACTAGGAGTTGTATGGTAAATTCTCTAAGTGTGAATTCTAGCTCAGTGCAATAGCTTTTTTGGGGCATATTATTTTTAATAAGGGGATCAAAGTTGATCTTCAAAAGATTGAGGCAGTAAAAAAATGGCCTAGACCCACTACTCCAACCGATATTAGGATTTTCTTGGATTTGGTGGGATATAATAGGAGATTTGTAGAGAGTTTTTCATATATAATTGCTCCACTAACCAAGTTGACTTATAATAAGGTAAAGTGTTTATAGTCCAAGGCTTGTGAAAGTAGTTTTAAAAGATTAAAAGACAAGTTGACTACTACATCGGTTTTAACCCTTTCTGAAGACGCACATAGATTTGTTGTATATTGTTATGTATCCTGGGTAGGACTTGATTGTGTACTCATGTAGCATGGTAAGGTGGTGGCTTATGAATTCAGACAATTGAAGGTCCATGAGAAGAATTACACCACTCATGATGTAGAGTTGGCGACTATAGTTTTTGCACTAAAAACCTGGTGTCATTATCTTTATGGGGTGCATGTTGATATTTTCATTGACCATAAGAGCTTGCAGTATGCGTTCACTCAAAATAATTTGAATTTTAGATAGAGATGGTGGCTTGAGTTGCTAAATAACTAAGACATGAGCCTGCACTATCACTCGAGTAAGGCTAATATGGTTGTTCATGCTTTTACAGGTTATCAATGGGCATTCTTTATCATGTTATGGAAGGAATAAGGAATTTGATTAAAGATATTCACCTCTTATCTAATTTAGGAGTCCGTCTTTAGACTACGAGGATGAAAGATTGTTATTCTAGAGGTAGACTCTGGGGATAGAGGATTGTTTATTCAAGAGATAAATAACTCATCCTTATGTGTTAAGGTTAAGTAAAAGCAAGACAATGACCCTATATTGATGCAAATCAAAAAAAATATTAGCCAATAAAAGGTTATAGAATTCAAGATTGGGGGAGATGGTATTTTGAGGTACCAAGGGAGGTTGTGTGTTTCGGATATTGGTTAGTTGCGAGAAAGAATTTTGACTGAAGCTTATGTTGCCAGGGATGTTGTCCATCCCGGTTTCACTAAATTGTATCATAACTTAAAAGAGATTTATTAGTGGAATAACATGAAGAGGGATGTTGCTAACTTTGTAGCTAAGTGTTTAAATTGTCAACAAGTTAAGATTGACCACTTAAGGCAGAGTTGTACCTCCCAAGACATAGGTTTGCCCACGTGGAAATAGGAAATTATCAATATGGAATTTGTTATCGGTGTTCCACAGTCCCAAAATTAGTACGATTCCATTTGGTCATTGTAGATAGAATGACCAAGTTCGCTCACTTTTCTCCTGTGAGGACTAATTATTAAAGAAACTACGTGAAGTTGTACGTTCAAGAGATATTTTGGTTGCATGAAGCCCCAGTGTACATTATATTCGATCGAGGTACGCAATTCTCTTCTTAGTTTTGGTGTTCCTTAAAAGTTTGGGTCCCAGTTGAACCTTAGCACCACTTTCCACCCTCAAACAAATGGTCAAGTGGAATGTATTATTCATATTTTAGAGTACATGCTAAGGGCCAGCATGATTGACTTTATAGATAGTTAGGTAGATCACCAGCCCCTAATAGAGTTTGCCTACAACAATAGCTATCACTATTACTCTATTATCCAAATGGCTCCTTTTGAGGCTTTCTAAGGTAGAAAATGTAGATCCTTGATTAGTTGGTATAAGGTAGGTAAAACTCGATTGTTTGGTCCTAACCTTGTACGTTAAATGATGGAAAAGGTAAAGGTTATTAAGGAAAGGCTTAAGACCGCTCAGAGTCACCAAAAGTCCTACGTTGATATGAGAAGAAGGGGGGTTAGAATTTGAGGTAGATGATTGGGTATTTTTTAAAGTCTCCCCTAAGAAAGGGATTATGAGATTTAGGTAGAAAGGAAAATTTAGTCCTCATTAGTCCTTACCATATTATGAGAAGGATTGCTAATATTGCTTATGAGCTATTTTTGTTCATGGACTTGGCTTTGGTTCATTCTATCAATTATGTGTTTATGTTTAAGAAGTCTATTAGAGATCATTCTCTCATCTTGCCTATTGAGAAGATTGGTGTGAAGGATTTTTTGTCATATGAAGAGGTTCCCATAGTGATATTAGACCAAAATAATTAAAAATTGAAAAGAAAATATATAGCTTTGGTAAAGGTGTTGTGGAGAAATCAAAGAATAAGGGAAGCTACTTGGGAATAGAAATATGAAATGCATGAAAGGTATCCATTGCTATTCGAATCATCGGACGACATCATGAAAGATAATAATTTTATATTACCTATTTTATTTGATGTAACTCCTTAAATCATCTTAGTGCATTTCAAGTCATCATTCGGGGATGAATGGTCACAAGCTGGGATAATGTAACACTCCAGACTTCTCAATATCCAAATAGAGCTTAGAATGAGCTCACAAGACCTCTATATCAATGATAAACCACTTTATAATGGATTTTAAAGAGTTAGATGCATTTTTAGACATAGAAATGACCCGTACAAAGAGAAAGAAACCCTGTACGGTAGCCTCAGCACTGCGAGGTCCACCACAATAGGCTACTATCTCGCCCATGCAGAGGGTCCTATGTCTCAAAGGGGCCTGTTAGTGATGGGGGTCACATTGTGTGGCCTCTCTCTCAATAGGGTTGCTCCACGAGGCTACCCCTTCCCCCTATATTACATCCACGAGGCTACCCCTTAATTAGTGGGATGTTTTCAATTACTATAATGGTCACGACTTAGGGGTACAAGTCGTAAGGATTGGTACGAGTCATATCGGTGACTTGTAAGGTGGGCAGTGTTTGATCCTCCTAGTAATTCATTCTGCCAAGGATACGTATCATGGGTACGGATAATATGCCGATGTTACGACTTGGTTGGATGAGTCGTATGCTAGACAGTGTTTGATCCAAAGTTTAAGGCCTAGGTATGATTGGTAGAAACCAATCGTAAGGAAGGGTACGACTCATAAGAGGGTCAATCGTATCCCTGTGACACGTTTTTAAGGGATTTAAGTGGGGGTACCCTAGATATTTTTCTACTTACCCTAATTATGACCCACAACTTCTAATACACTTAGGAGGTTATTTACCCAATTATTCTATTCATTAACACTTAGAAAACTATTCCAAAACACATCATGATTCTCTCAAGAGCTTTTAGAGCAAAAAACCTAGGGTTTCAACTTAGGGATCGCTTTGGTGATTTTCTTCCATCATCTTTCCCGATTTAAGGCATGTGTCTCTTCCCTACTTTTTACTTCTAAAAAGGCATGGATTTTATGAATGATTTCATGGTTTCAATGTTGCATTGTTTATGGTTTTCAACTATTAATTGGGTTTTTTGTTTATAATGGCTTGGTTGTAGTTTTCTATGGTTTAATTATACTTTTATATGCATAAATGATGGTTTTGGTCAATTGGATTACATGGTAATAGTTTAATGGTCATTGGAATTGGTTTTGGCTATATTATACCCCTAAGGTGTTTGATAAAATGCTTATAAAGATATGTTTATTGCATTGACTTCTTTAAAGGGAACTCTTGCTTATTTTCAGCTTATATACGAAACTATAAATGGTTTACAAATGTTAAATGCTAATTGGTTATGATTATGGAGGACATGGAAATTTTCCAAGAGGTTAATATGGTAAATGAAAAGGGCACTTGAGAGTCCCCTTAACCTAAATGGTTTGGCTATGGATAAATCTTGCAAGTATGGTTGGTATGGCGATACCACTAATAATTGGCCTTGGTTAATAAATGGTAATTGGATTGTTTGGACATGGTTTTAATTTGGACATTAATGGCGGGATGTGTAACTAAGCCATATAAGGTGGAGGTTTTGGGGGTACCGAAATTAAAAAATCATATTTACCAATATGAGGGGTCTTCGATGACCACGTGTAAGTGTAATACCCCGTATGTTTCTAAGCTAGGAGACGAACCATTTTTCCTGCATATGAAACCTCCTATCCTGTGAGTAGCATTTTAGTGCATGACTTACAATGAGTATCCTAGCGATAAGATAGCTTATGATACATTAAGCATGTTCATATGAGTCACTTAAGGTAATACAAGGTAAGAGTTTTTGAATCCATCAAGTTTTAGTGTTTGATTTTACAAGGTTCATCTTTTAACGAGTATAACTCGATGTTAATGTGGTATTTTGGCTGATTTAGACCCACCAAATTGTAGAGAATCAAATTATCTTTCTAACGATACCAATTTCACCTTAATCCAATACCCGAGCAAAGGTTTATGCCTTTTTTCATGAGAGATAGTAAGGATAGGCTATTGGTTAGGCGCCGCCCAACCCAAACATAGGCGATTGGTTAGGCGCTGCCCAACCTAGCTTAGGCAATCACTTGGGCACCACCTAAGTCAGTTCTAGGTGCCAAAAACACTCCGTTTTGAGTTATTTTAAGGGTAATTAAGTCTTTTAGCACTCCTTACACGTCCCTAAACTTAACCCTACGAAATATATAGCTTCTAAACACATTACAAACCTATTAACATCTCAAAGCTCATCATCCAAGAGCACTAAAAGAGAAAAACAACTAGGGTTGCATAATTAAGCTTGAAGATCCAATTTCAAGGAAATTCCTCCGTCAATCATCAAGAACCTCCCTTCCAAGGTATGCGTAGTGTTCATCCACGGATTCCTTTCGTCCGTGGAGTTCAAGAGTCAATCTTTAAAATACAAAAGCTTGGTTGATTGTGGTGATATGATCATACCCATGTTGATGCTTGTTTGTTTTGCTATATAATAGTATTATGACTGTATATCTCATGAAAGTTATATTGTTAGTTGGAAAACATGATCTTTAGATGGATTGATAGAATGCAAGTATGAAATCCACCTATGCCTTAAAGAATGCATGCAAGGTGTTCGATAAAATTCCTAGTATGTTAGAACTTCATATTTACATGATTTCATGATATCTAAATAACAAGTTCATGTTAGTCATACACTCCAATATGAATTTCCATGCAAATTATGTGTTGTTATTGTTGTGGTATAAAGCATGTATGATAATGGAGATATAAATTATGTACACAAAATATATCCATGCTTTCCCTACCATGTTTGAGATGTTGAATAAATACATGAAGTATAATATCCCCAAATCATTATACTATGAACTAAACGTTACATATTGCCGTTCCCTTACGCTTGAATGGTTTCCATGCGATTGCTATGAATAGTATATGTTGTCGGAATGCCCATGATATTAGAATATGAGATTTATGACTTGATTATAAGCATTCCTATTCATGATAGATATTATGATGACCATGTACTTCATGAAATCCCTCACTCATGTATTATGGATTTTTATTGATGGTCGTGTACTCAAGAAATTCAAGTTGTGTCAGTTTCCTTCCATCGAGTCCTGGGGGTACTTGTACCCAAAAAATATAGCTGTGTGGCTAGAGCCATGTCATGTGTTCACGATACTCTCAGTCAAGCCATGATCTATAGAATTCAGTCAGTCATGTGACTCAGGAAAACTCAGAAATCTCAGTAATCTCAGTAGTCCAGTAATCTCAGTAATCTCAGTGCTCAGTAACCTTAGCAACCTCAGTATTCACAGTCAATCTCAGTAAATTTAGTACTCTCAACCAGTCCTCAGAACTCAGTACATTCCGTCAGTCATTGGAATCCAGTAAACTTAGTTTAGCTCTACTAAACAATACCACTAGTATCAGTCCAGTTAATCAGTATCAGTTCAGCTAATCAGTTCAGTTCAATTATTCAGTTCAGATTAGTTATTCAGTTCAGATTAGTTATTCAGTTCAGTGTCCTTCAGATGGGAGTAGAAGTTAGAACCAAGTGAACCCAAGGATGGGAACTCACCTGCCAGTTCAGGGTGTGATTCTTAGTAGTCATCCTTGTGTTCCAGAACTACGTAGCCAGCTTAGGTTGAGACATCTTAACCTATCATATTAGGTTTGATGAGGTGGCTTAACCCGTCAGTTTAGGATTCCCACCATTCTCATTAAGTACCTGCCAGTATAGGGTTCTCACAGCTGTCCTTACTAGTGGCGCGGTATTGACACCCCTTCAGTCGGGGCAGAGATTGGACTCCAGCTTAGCTATTATAGCGTATTTGGGGCATGTCGATTAGATAACTACTTCCCATAGTTTCAGTTATAGATTTTAGGACTGTCAGCTATAGCTACCCAATCTCAGTAAAGAACTCAGATAGCTCTTCAGATTTCAGTATATCAGGGTTGTCAGATATAGTCAACTCAAAAATAGAATCAAACTCAGATAGTTTCCTTCAAATTTATGGACTGTGAGATATAGTCACTTATGCTATCAATCACAATAGTTATCAGAACTCATGCTATCAATACTCAGCTTCAGGATTGTCAGATATAGTCAATAAGACCAGTTCTTCATAATTCAAACTGTCAAAAACAATCATTCATTTATCAATAATGAAATATCAGTCTCTTAGTATATCATTAATACAGTATCAGATCCATCACTTATTAGTGATTTACATATCAATATCAGTAAACTCAGTCTTTTAGAATCTCATTATCAGTACACTCATGTTGTCAGTATTCAGACTCAGTAGTTCGTATCTCCACGAGTTCAGTTACAGTTACGTATGCATGTATGTACTCTCACATTCATATCAGTCAGTATTGTCCATGCATATAACCCTTTGCATTTAGCCTACCTCACTCGTATGCTCAGTATATTCAGGCGTACTGACGCATTTATGCTATGGTGTTTTCTCTTATGTTACACCATAGGTTCAGAGGCATGAGCTCCAAATCAGCAGTAGATTCCAGGATCAGCAGTCAGAGTTAGACGTGAGTCCTCATCCTTTGAGGACATGATGATTTCATTTCTATTTCAATTTTCACTTTATTTCAGTAGTTGGATTTAGTTGGGGGCATGTCCGATCAACTCCTTATTCAGTTCAGTTAGAGGCTTTCGGACTAGATGCCAGATTAGATGTTCAGACTTCAGTATTTAGGTTCCTTTTTGGTATTGATATACCATATTTTTCAAATATGTATTAGTATTGAACTTTATGGCCTTGCAGTTCATGTTTCCGTATATTTTATTAGATATTATACAGTTTAAAGGTATAGATATCAATCATGGGTTAGCTTGTGGTCCTTCGGGGTCATGAGCACCGTGTAGCATTTCAGTTTAGAAAATCGGGGCGTTACAAACTTGGTATCAGAGCCTAAGGTTCAACAGTATCCTAGGGAGTCTGAAACCTGCATCAAGTAGAGTCTAGTACATGGGCGTGTTGTGCACCACACTTATGTGCAAGAGGCTATGAGATGTTTTTAGAACAGTTCCCCTTCTTTCATGTCTCAAGATCATGCTATAGCGAGTTTATTTAAGAAAACCATGTAGATTCATATCATGCACCCCTCATGTTCACTTTACCTTAATTTCAAGGTAATACAAACAGTGAAGTTCAAAGTCCTAAAGACAGGGCTTTCTAAGACAGTCCCTACGGTCAGTTATGAGATTAGCAACAGACTCAAACAGTATCCCATTAGTTCATTATTGTTCCAAGGTCGTGCAGATTTTATTCATGATCATGAGAACTCATTCTTGAACCCAGAAGTTTAGCAGTAGTAGAGTTGGGATAGTATTATTCTATTTGATCAGATTATGTATTCATGGGGATTAGATCAGTAGGCTTGAACCCGTACGAGCTAAACACTTAAGTTTATTGACTCAAAATTAAGCATGAAGTTGTGAATGTGATATTAGCAGTATATGAGGAAACAGAATCAGATGATGTGGTTAGTAAGACAGACAGGTGTTAAACATAATGTAGGTATGTGATGGTAGATCAAGTACCTAAGCCAGGCCCTCATATTTTAGTAGTAGAGCCAGTATGTATAGAAAGTAGTAAGGGAAGACAATTCCAGACCCATTCTCATCTCAGTACAGAGTTTTTCACTTCAGCTATCATGAAACCAACTCAGGCATTGCATACCAACTCTATGGTCACGAACTATAATCATGTATGAATTTAATTTCCATCATAAGGAATCCCTTTTACTCCACAGTACGAGTCATGTTCCATGAGAACAATCTACTTTCACACACTTTCCATGGGATTATGTGCACCTTCAGTTCCCAGTATACGGGGTTCAGTTCCATCTCCCTCAGTATTCGAATCATGTCCCACGAGTATAGAAAACTCTAGACTCAGGTCATGCAGCTCATGACTCATGTACGCATAGCATGCTTTCCAGTAAACTTAGCTTCCATGACTCATGCTATGCCCCTACAGATCAGATACATTTAGACTATGTTATGTATATCCTCAGTTCAGACCTTATTGGTAAATCCAAACTATTGATATTTTATTCCTCAAGTTTCAGTCATGTGTCAAGTTTAGTTTGTATCTATTCATGTTTCAGGCCCTCCTGATTTACTCCTCCAATTAGCTCTCCTTATGGAATAGTGTAGTGATGATTAGTTGTTTAGATAAGCGAAGATTGTTGCATGCTTACTTTGCACGAGGGTGTAGTTGTGAAGATAGGCTTGAATGTCATGATAAATGTGCAAGTAAACGTCTAGCAAGGGGTCGTATTTAGAAGTTGGAAAAGTACAAATTGTAAGTGTACATTTAGATCCTTGACTTATGTCAGTCCCCAGCATGTAGCCATCAAAAAACTCAGTTGTCAACTCAATTATAGTTTCAGTATCTAGCACTCATTGATTAGTGTTCAGTCCTTGAATTCAGTACTTCTGTACTAGCTATAGGCTTAGTTATAATGTCATCTTCAGTTCAATAACCAGATTTGAAACTTAGTTCAGTTCCAGACATGCTTGACCATAGCATTCAGGTTGTCAGTACTCAATTATCAGTGTTTCAGTACCCCAGTTTATAGAATACCTCAGAGCTATGTCGTACGCTTGGTCTCGCATTCAAAAATAATACAAAATTCATGAATCCATGCTCAGATACCTCATTCTACTCAGTTAGTCCTTATCTCCTATGCATAAAACTCAAAAATCTTAGCCCAGCTATTTAGACTAAGTACAGTTTAGCTTTGCAGATCCAGTATTCAGCTATCAGTTATTCAGTTAATCAGATAAGTTAGTGTATTTATGCACTCGTGTTCATCTCAGTTCATGTATCATGTCTCAGTTTCAAATCCTAGATATTCAGTCATGACTCAGTTCCTAGGTGTCTTGCGCATCGCCTCAATTTCCCTCAGTAGCTCATCCAAGTCAGTATCCTTTGAGGGACATAGTGTCCCAAGGGGGATATACATCATATCCCTAAAATTTCATGACATAAACATGTTGCTCTATTTTCTTTTGATAAATCCAGTATGGAGAAGGCGTACTCATAAGTTAACCCTTAAACTCCAACTTCAGTCGTATGCCATGTTTTCAAGATTCAGTTCAGATCATGACATTCAGTATATCTACCACATCCCAGACTTAGTTATGTTCTCATGTTTCTGATCATGCATATGGAGTAATTAATCTCAAACTTTTCGGTATTATCAGTTCAAGGTAACAATTTTCCTTAAACTTACTCTCTCTCATGTTCATATTTTAGTGACAAACTTGGTAGTCAGTTCCATGCTCGATTTTCAATTCAAACTTGATACCTTTACCATTGCATGTTCATGAGTAAGTTTAGTCATGAATTCACGCATCATATATGTGTGATCAGCTCATTAGTACTTTCAGTCATGCATTCACGTATTATGTCAGTCATATAATCATGGATCAGATATGGATGGATTCAGCCTTTTAATTGTGCATCAGATATGCATTCTCATTTTGAGAAAACTTACTTTATTATAATCCTCAGTCTTATATTCATGAATCAGCTTCCCATGCATCAGATATGCATGTTCAGTATGTTGTGCTCAGCTTTCAGTCATTCCAGTCATGAACCCATGTTTCAGTAGTGTATGTCTTGTACGTACTTCATCTTATCATCTCTCACGCTTCAGTTAATTTCCATTCGAGGACGAATGTTCCCAAGGGGGAGATATTGTAATACCCCGTATGTTTCTAAGCTAAGAGACGAACCATTTTTCTTGCACATGAAACCTCCTATCCTGTAAGTAGCATTTTAGTGCATGACTTACAATGAGTATCTTAGCGATAAGATAGCTTATGATACATTAAGCATGTTCATATGAGTCACTTAAGGTAATACAAGGTAAGAGTTTTTGAATCCATCAAGTTTTTGTGTTAGATTTTGCAAGGGTCATCTTTGAATGAGTATAACTTGATGTTAATATGGTATTTTGGCTGATTTAGACCCACAAATTGTACATAATCGAATTAGCTTTCCAACGATACCAATTTTTCCTTAATCCAATACCCGAGCAAAGTGTTATGCCCATTTTCGTGAGAGACAATAAGGATAGGCTATTGGTTAGGCGCCGCCCAACCCAAACATAGGCGATTGGTTAGGCGCCGCCCAACCTAGCTTAGCAATCATTTGGACGCTGCCTAAGTCAGTTCCAGGTGCCAAAAACACTCCGTTTTGAGTATTTTAAGGGTAATTAAGTCTTTTAACACTCCTTACACGTCCCTAAACTTAACCCTACGAAATATATAGCTTCTAAACACATTAAAACCCTATTAACATCTCAAAGCTCATCATCCAAGAGCACTAAAAGAGAAAAACAACTAGGGTTGCATAATTAAGCTTGAAGATCCAATTTCAAGGAAATTCCTCCGCCAATCATCAAGAACCTCCCTTCCAAGGTATGCGTAGTGTTCATCCACGGATTCCTTTCGTCTGTGGAGTTCAAGAGTCAATCTTTAAAATACAAAAGCTTGGTTGATTGTGGTGATATGATCATACCCATGTTGATGCTTGTTTGTTTTGCTATATAATAGTATTATGACTGTATATCTCATGAAAGTTATGTTGTTAGTTGGAAAACATGATCTTTAGATGGATTGATAAAATGCAAGTATGAAATCCACCTATGCCTTAAAGAATGCATGCAAGGTGTTCGATAAAATTCCTAGTATGTTAGAACTTCATATTTACATGATTTCATGATATCTAAATAACAAGTTCATGTTAGTCATACACTCCAATATCAATTTCCATGCAAATTATGTGTTGTTATTGTTGTGGTATAAAGCATGTATGATAATGTAAATATAAATTATGTACACAAAATATATCCATGCTTTTCCTACCATGTTTGAGATGTTGAATAAATACATGAAGTATAATATCCCCAAATCATTACAATATGAACTAAACATTACATGTTGCCGTTCCCTTACGCTTGAATGGTTTCCATGCGATTGCTATGAATAGTATATGTTGTCGGAATTCCCATGATATTAGAATATGAGATTTATGACTTGATTATAAGCATTCCTATTCATGATAGATATTATGATGACCATGTACTTCATGAAATCCCCCACTCATGTATTATGGATTTTTATTGATGGTCGTGTACTCAAGAAATTCAAGTTGTGTCAGTTTCCTTCCATCGAGTCCCGGGGGTAATTGTACCCAAAAATATAGCTGTGTGCCTAGATCTATGTCATGTGTTCACGGTACTCTCAATCAAGCCATGATCTATAGAATTCAGTCAGTCATATGACTCAGGAAAACTCAGTAATCTCAGTAGTCCAGTAATCTCAGTAATCTCAGTGCTCAGTAACCTCAGCAACCTCAGTATTCACAGCCAATCTCAGTAAATTCAGTACTCTTAACCAGTCCTCAGAACTCAGTACATTCCGTCAATCATTGGAATCCAGTAAACTTAGTTTAGCTCTGCTAAACAATACCACTAGTATCAGTCCAGTTAATCAGTATCAGTTCAGCTAATCAGTTCAGTTCAGTTATTCAGTTCAGCTTAGTTATTTAGTTCAGTATCCTTCAGATGGGAGTAGAAGTTAGCACTGAGTGAACCCAAGGATGGGAACTCACCCGCCAGTTTAGGGTATGATTCTTAGTAGTCATCCTTGTGTTCTAGAACTACGTAGTCAGCGTAAGTTGAGACATCTTAACCCATCAGATTAGGGTTGATGAGGTGGCTTAACCCATCAGTTTAGGGTTCCCACCATTCTCATTGAGTACCTGCTAGTATAGGGTTCTTATAGTTGTCCTTACCAGTGGCGCGGTATTGACACCCCTCTAGTGGGGGCAGAGATTGGACCCCAGCTTAGCTATTATAGCGTATTTGGGGCATGTCGGTTAGATAACTACTTTCCACAGTTTTAGTTACAAATTTTAGGACTGTCAGCTATAGCTACCCAGTCTCAGTAAAGAACTCAGATAGCTCTTCAGATTTTAGTATATTAAGGCTGTCAGATACAGTCAACTCAGAAATAAAATTGAACGCAGATAGTTTCCTTCAGTTTTATGGACTGTGAGATATAGTCACTTATGCTATCAAACACAACAGTTATCAGAATTCATGCTATCAGTACTCAGCTTCAGAACTGTCAAATACAGTCAATCAGACCAATCTTCATAATTTGAACTGTCAGAAATAATCATTCATTTATCAGTAATGAAATATCAGTCTCTTAGTATATCAGTAATACAGTATCAGATCCATCACTTATTAGTGATTTACATATCAATATCAGTAAACTCAGTCTTTCAGAATCTCATTATCAGTACACTCATGTTGTTAGTATTTAGACTCAGTAGTCCGTATCTCCACGAGTTCAGTTATAGTTACGTATGCATGTATGTACTCTCACGTTCATATCAGTCAGTATTGTCCATGCATATAACCCTTTGCATTTAGCCTACCTCACTCGTATACTCAGTACATTCAGACGTACTGACACATTTATGCTATGGTTCTTTCTCTTATGTTACACCATAGATTCTAGGATCAGTAGTCAGACTTAGACGTGAGTCCTCATCCTTCGAGGACATGATGATTTCATTTCTATTTCAGTTTTCACTTTATTTTAGTAGTTGGAGTTAGTTGGGGACATGTCCCATCAACTCCTTATTCGGGTCAGTTAGAGGCTTTCATACTAGATGTCAGATTAGATGTTCAGATTCAGTATTTATGTTTCTTTTTGGTATTGATATACCATATTTTTCAAATATGTATTAGTATTGAACCTTATGGCCTTAAAGTTCATTTTTTTGTATATTTTATGAGATATTATACAGTTTACAGGTACAGATATCAGTCATGGGTTAGCTTGTGGTCCTTCAGGGTCATGAGCTCCGTTTAGAATTTTGGTTCAAAAAATTAGGGCGTTATAATAAGTGTAACATTTTATATTAGAGGGATGTACTAGTCATCCCATAGGATATTTCCTAGTCATGCGGCTACACGCACTAGGACTCTTTCAGCAAGGGGAGCTGAACCCATACGGCCCATGGGTGTGGTTAAATAGTAAGGTTACATAGCGTAGGTAAAGATTTTAAATACATAGTAAACCCGGATTCCCTTTTCCGATACTTATATATATGTATGGTTGTATGCATCATGGATAGATTTACTTGGTTGTTTAGATGGCATTACTTTATCCTTATCCTAAAATACATGCTAGTGGTCATTTGCTAACCTTTCTACTGACGGTTGTATCCCCACACTATGTAGGAACCATTCGTTCAACTCCTCTTACATAGTGATTGACTCGGGGACAGCTTTTTGATTAAAGTGGTGAGCTTCTATCTTTCCAAAGGGCTCTATTTCATGATATGGGTATTCTTAGACATTTTGTTTTTGTTTTGGATATTGGTTTTGGCTATGGTTGGGGGCATGGCCCAACCGAATATTTATATTCTTTTAGATAGAGGGTTTATGGTACTTCTGAGGGTTGGTATGGGCGGGATCGGTATTGGTGTTGGACCTAGCATTGGCATTGGTGTTGGGGCTGACATCATTAGATAATATTGTTGGTTGTTTCATCATATTATATTTTGAGTTTGATTATCATATTGTGTTTTGATATCCTCTTTGATTTGGTATGGTAAGGATGGTTGGTTTGGTGCGGGTAGACTCGGTTGGGTCGGTCACGGTTGTAACCCTATCCCAGAGTTTTCATGAGAGCATTTACACGATCTTGTTATATGCTCAAAATTCAGCTCATCTGAGGTTGTATGAGATGGTTGGGTTGGGTAAAGGGGGTGTTCCCCAATCTATATTGGACTTGGGATGCCCATTACATTTAGGCCCTGGTTCAGGTCGTGACCCCCTCCTTTCCCCCGTGATGGAGGTCGCGTCGTACCCCCTTCCTTTCGGTTGATATGACTCTATTTTTGATATTTTTAAGGACATTAGGATATTTTCACATCCTTAAGTCATTTCCCAATTCTCTATGTACGTGAGTAGGACCTTAAGAATGAATTTTCCCTCCAACAATCAAATTGTAATCATTCTAATAGCAATAGAGTAGAAAACCACCGAGGGTTCAATATTTCTAAACTCCAAGGGTCAATTTATATTAAGTCCTTTTTACAAAAAGAGATGTAGAACTATCCTAACACTCATGGGAATAAGTATGATGTTTTAATAAATGCTATATTGCATATGTTAAGTAATGGACTTTGAAATAGATTGAAAAGCATGAATTGTGAAATCCCCTTGTTATGATGAAATTGTGTACTTACTAAGGGGTTTTCTATAAATTTTAGTAAGTACACTTTCATGGCCACTAGTTCCAAATTGCATATATTAACTTATCAGACAAGCCGTCAACTACACTTTCATGGCCACTAGTTCCAAATTTACCTCTTTTGCTCTTATTGTCTTTGGTTTTCTTGTATCTTGAATTTCCTACGTTATCAAAGAGAAAGAAATTAAAAATGACAAAGTTACTTAAGACTTTGCAATTATTTCTAGTTAAAAGCCTCAAATGTGTTAGCATTAGCTCACACATTGATACCCTCAACTTAAAACAATTGCTTGTCCTCAACCAACTTAAACATAACTAAGAGGATACAAAGCACATTCGGTAGTCAATCATCCATTTTAGCTGAAAACATATTTACACTCTCCAAGTTCAATCACTCTAAACCCAACTATGTATATCAATGAAGATCAACAATGCGACATAAGGGAATCAAGATATGGCATCAAATTAGCAATAATAACCATTCCTATATACAAATTACACTTCCTAAACAAGTAGGTAACTAGCAATGCAACCGATGTGCCCTTATAATAAAGAAGTCCCTTCTCACTCATATGTGAACTCAAGCATGTCAATGCGGGGACGGTCAAGAGACACTCCCAAAGCTTGCCCTTATTTTCATTACCAAAGCTTTCAGACAGTTAAGTTAGGATCACTATAGGACTTTTCTTCATCTTGTAATGTAGGCTTGGGGCAGGTATGATACACAAGGATATTTAAAGTAACTAATCCTCCTTGGAACTACACTATTTTTGGGGTCTCCATTATCAACCTTTACCTTATTTCTCCCTTTCTTGATTAAAGCACATTCAAGTTGGGTGTAGTTTTTATTCATTCATTTTCTATTTTTCACAACTTTTCTTTTCTCATTCTTTTTCTACCACACCCAGCCTTGCATATTTTATTTTTATTATCCTTCGTCATACTCACTTTACATCACACACCCCTATGATATCCACCCTCAACTTAGGCTATTTACCTAAGTCAAAGTGCACAATGTCCAAGGAGGACCAGGGTCAAATCAGGTTCATTGTGATACAAATGGGAAGGTGATAGGTATAATAAAAAGAATAGTCATTCAGGCTCAAAATCAGGATCAAAAGATATTATTCACACATGGAAGGACATTTAGGCTAAAAGTGAACTAATATCAACAATAGCCTATGATTCTTTCCTAACCGCTATCCTACAACCAATGCAAGACCAAACGGGCAAGTTCTAGATTTAACACAGAATGGAAACTAGGTAGTATCTCACACACGTATGGCACAAGGTATATCACAAGCTACTACCCATTCGGTTCAAGCAATTGTTAGTAGTGATTATCATGTCCCTAGTACTAATGCCATAAAAAGATTCACAGTAGTCACATATAGATGCACATCACACAGTTACCAGATAGACAATTGGAGATGTATTTATCATTCCAAGAAAAATCAACAAAAATATGTCAACTGTCCTAGATACTTATTTTTCCCCAGTTAACCACAACACATCACAAAACAAATATAATATGCCTAAACATGCCAGCTCTACTAGGAATAAGACTCCGAGGAAAAGAGACATGGCAACAAAAATCCAAGGAGGACATCAACACCCAAAAATAGCCTTATTCTCAACTTAAAATTATGTAATGTCCTCAATGCATCAAACCAAAACAAGAGAGTTAGAAACATACATGTGGCACTATGGGTGTAAAGATCTGATGCCAATCATATAATACGAATACAAACAACAATACCTTGGGTTGCCTCCCAAGAAGCACCTAATTTGGTATCGCGGCACGACCCAACTCAGTTTTTTCCTCCACCTTGAGGATATGAATTTTACCCCCAAATTAGAGTCCATCTTCTTGCCTCTCTCATAGGGGGGTGGTAAAAAAATTAAGTAGTCGAGTAATGGATTAAGCGTGATAAACCACTCGGCTTTAAAATGAGGTGTGTTTTTATGGTTCTTGTCTAATGTAAAATAAAGAATATAGGATTCTTGTTCCTCATCTTCACACTCTTCTACTATTTTAAATGATTCCACAGACAAGATATCATCTAAACATAATGTAGAAAAGTGCTTTGAATGAGGACCAATCAATCCTATTTCAAAATTTACACTATCTACTACACACTCACTTTTATTCACCTTCTCGACATCTTCACTTCGAATTAGGCTAGAGTCTTTATTAGAGATTTTCTTGGTTTCTTCTTTT